>NC_057801.1:221751322-221804023 GCF_018294505.1 Triticum aestivum | reverse complement strand
GGGCTCCGGATGGGCCCCGCGGGCCGACGCGGTGGTGAGAGAGAGAGGCGGTGAGGTGGCGGCGCGTGATAGGCTGGCGACGGCGGCGGGGTAACGTGGCGCGATCTGATTCGCCGGGGTGAGGTGTCCGGCGGACATGTCCGGCTCGGGCGGACATGTCTGGCGGCGTGAGGATGAAGATGGCTAGGGTTAGACCTGCGTTTTGGACGGGGAGGGACACATATTTATAGGTAGAGGGAGCTAGGAGAGTCCAAATGGAGTGCGGTTTTCGCCCACACGATCGTGATCGAACGACCGAGAGCATGGAGGGGAGTTTGCTGGGTTTTGGGCCACTTTGAAGGGGTGTTGGGCTGCACACAAAAGAAGGGGTCTGTGGTTACCCGGTTAACCGTTGGAGTATCAAACGACCTCCAAATGGCACGAAACTTGACAGGCGGTCTACCAGTGGTGTACCAAGGCCGCTTGGCAAACCTCGTTCCATTCCGAGAACGTTTAACACCCGCACAAGAGAAGAGACAAAAAAAAGAGGGATGCCAGAGGACATAAGAGTGCCGGATCGCAAAACGGACAACGGGGAAAATGCTCGAATGCATGAGACGAACACGTATGCAAAATGGAATGCACAAGATGACATGATAAAATGCAACACACAAGCAAATGACATGGCAAAGACGGTGAATAACTGGCAGACACCTGGCGCATCGAATCCGGGGCGTTACACAACATAAGCATTGAAGTTTTCTTGTTTGACAATAAAATTATCAAACTCATCCAAGCATTGACTAGCAGACTTATAACGAGGAATATCACCTTCATCAAATCTATAGAAAGAATTTACCTTTACTACTTGTGTAGGGTTATCAAGACCATGTATTTCTTCAATAGGTGGTAAATTCTTAACATCTTCAGCTTTAATACCCTTTTCTTTCATAGATTTCTTTGCCTCTTGCATATCTTCAGGACTGATAAATAGAATACCCCTTTTCTTCAGAGTTGGCTTAGGAGTTGGTTCAGGAAGTGTCCAATTGTTTTCATTAGTCAACATATTATTCAATAACAATTCAACTTGGTCAACAGTTCTTTCCCTGAAAACACAACCAGCACAACTATCCAGGTGGTCTCTGGAAGCATCGGTTAGTCCATTATAAAAGATATCAAATATTTCATTTTTCTTGGGAGGATGATCATGCAAGGTATTAAGTAATTGGAGAAGCCTCCCCCAAGCTTGTGGGAGACTCTCTTCTTCAATTTGCACAAAATTATATATATCCCTTAAAGCAGCTTGTTTCTTATGAGTGGGGAAATATTTAGCAAAAAAGTAATAAATCATATCCTGGGGACTACGCACACAACCAGGATCAAGAGAGTTCAACCATATTTTAGCATCACCCTTTAATGAGAATGGAAATAACTTAAGGATATAGTAGTAACAAATTTTTTCCTCATGAGTGAATAGGGTGGCTATATCATTCAATTTAGTAAGATGTGCCACAATAGTTTTAGATTCATAGCCATAAAAATGATCAAATTCTACCAAAGTAATTATCTTAGGATCGACAGAGAAATCATAATTCTTATTACTAATACAGATTGGTGAAGTAGCAAAAGCAGGGTCATATTTCATTCTAGCATTCAGAGACTTTTCTGTCAGCTTAGCTAATAATTTCTTAAAATCAGATCTATCATTGCAAGCAAGAAAATCTCTAGCAGTTTCTTCACCCATAACATAACCCTCAAGCATAACAGGAAATTCATATCTAGGGGGAGAATCTTCATCATCACTTTCATCAGTATTATCAGTTTCAATAATTTCATTCTCTCTAGCCCTAGCAAGTTGTTCATCAGGAAATTCACCTAGTGGCACAGTATTATCAAGCATAGAACTAGTTTCATCATAAGTATCATGCATAGCAGAAGTGGCATCATCAATAACATGTGACATATCAGAATTAATGGCAGAAGCAGGTTTAGGTGTCGCAAGTTTACTCAAAACAGAAGGAGGATCAAGTGCAGAGCTAGATGGCAGTTCCTTACCTCCCCTCGTAGTTGAGGGAAAAATCTTAGTTCTTTCATCTTTCAAGTTCCTCATAGTGATCAGCAGATATAAACCCCAACTGACTCAAAGAATAGAGCTATGCTCCCCGGCAATGGTGCCGTAAAATAGTCTCGATAACCCACAAGTATAGGGGATCGCAACAGTTTTTGAAGGTAGAGTATTCAACCAAAATTTATTGATTCGACACAAGGGGAGCCAAAGAATATTCTCAACTATTACCAGTTGAGTTGTCAATTCAACCACACCTGAAAGACTTAATATCTGCAGCAAAGTACTTAGTAGCAAAGTAATGTGGAAGTAATTGTAACAGTAGCAGTTTTGTAGTAATTATAACAGTGGCAATGGTAAAGTAAATAAGCAAAGATCAGTATGTGAAGAGCTCGTAGGCATTGGATCGGTGATGGATAATTATGTCGGATGTGATTCCTCATGCATTAGTTATAACATAGGGTGACACAGAACTAGCTCCAATTCATCAATGTAATGTAGGCATGTATTCCGAATATAGTCATATGTGCTTATGGAAAAGAACTTGCATGAAATCTTTTGTCCTACCCTTCCGTGGCATCGGGGTCCTATTGAAAACTAAGGGATATTAAGGCCTCCTTTTAATAGAGTACCGGACCAAAGCATTAACACTTAGTGAATACATGAACTCCTCAAACTATGGTCATCACCGGGAGTGGTCCCAATTATTGTCACTTCAGGGTTACCGGATCATAACACATAGTAGGTGACTATTGACTTGCAAGATTGGATCAAGAACTCACATATATTCATGAAAACATAATAGGTTCAGATTGGAAATCATGGCAATAAGGCCCTAGCGACAAGCATTAAGCATAGCAAAGTCACAGCAACATCAATCTCAGAACATAATGGATACTAGGGATCAAACCCTAACAAAACTAACTCGGTTACATGGGAAATCTCATCCAACCCGTCACCGTCAAGCAAGCCTACAATGGAATTACTCACGCACGACGGTGAGCATCATGAAATTGGTGATGGAAGATAGTTGATGGTGACGACGGCGACGGATTCCCCTCTCCGGAGCCCCGAACGGACTCCCACTACAAAAAATACACTTCCGTGATGATACGTGTTTGTCACAATAGGTCGCATTTTTTGTCATGCATGTACATCCATGACAAATTTATGACAAAATCAAGATAGTCATACCCGTGCTGTCGTAGAAGTGTTCCATGACATTACCAAAATTATCATCACGAAAGTGTCCACTTCCATGACGATAAATCGTGCGTCACAGAAGTGCTTTCGTCAAGGGTGACTGACATGTGTCATCCACCGTAACGGAACGCCGTTAAGCTATCGGGTCGGATTTTGGATCCGATAACCCGTTAACAGCCACGACCAATGCCGATTTTCCACGTGTAAAATTCTCATTAGCTGACGGATCCACGTGTCAGCTCCGCGTTGGCATAGGCGTCACTCATCCAACGGTCGAGATGGGCCTATGATATGTTGACACGTGGACCGGCCCAAAAGTGGCCCACAAAGTTTAAATGGGCCAGCCCAACCGAAGGCCCATAAGATTTAGAGGACCATAATGGGCCGGCCCAGCTAAAGGCCCATAAAATTTAGCGGACCATAATGGGCCAGCCCAGCTAAAGGCCCACAAGATTTTGCAGACCACAATGGGTCGGCCCAGCTAAAGGCCCACAAGATTCTGCAGACCATAATGGGCCGGCCCAGCTAAAGGCCCAACATTGTCTGTCGAATTGGCCCATGTTGGGTGGTAGGTGCGACATATGCCAACGGGTGGCTTATCATTGTGGGAGCCAATAAGACATCGCCGGTGAATGGAAACGGGATAAGGCAAAGACATGCACGCCGGCAAATCTTACCCAGGTTCGGGGCTCTCCGTGGAGATAACATCCCTAGTCCTGCTCTGCCGGGTCTCCACGTGATCACTAGATCAACAAGTGGCTACAAGAGGCTCCTTGAGCTGTTTGGCGAGAGGCGGAAGAAAGGGCAAGGCTAGCTCTCTTCTCCTCTCAAAGTTGTGTCTAAAACTATCAAAGGCCAACCCTTTGCATGGGTGCCTTGGGGGGTTTATATAGGCCTACCCCCCAGGGGTACAACGGTAATCCGGCTGAGCATGGGCCCGAGCCGTCAGTGTCTACGTTCGCTGACTTCTCCGCCGACTGGTGGGTCCCGCCGGCTACCGGCTTCCTGGTCGACAGGCAGGTCTCACCGCTTGGGGGTCTTATCGGGGGCTGGTTACTTTTGCCTCACTCTTGATGATGAGGGATTTGTTGAGGTAAGCATGGCTACAGTGCCGCCGCCTGGCGGGCTCTCACTGTAGCCTTACGTCATCTTGTCTCCTTAATGGTGCACATACTTTGAGGGAGGGACCGAGCCGGCTGGTGAGAGCCGGCTACATCCCGTGCCGACTAGGGGAAGTGTGGCCGCCTTCGGATGTCTCTCTGACTCAAGGGGCCCGCCACCTACGGGCCGTACTGACAGCCTATCGTGGGTGATGTCATGGTCAGCATGGCAACAGCGCCACGCCGGACGGGTCATGGCTGCCCCGTATGGCGTACTGTGGCCATGTGTACTCCAGGATCCGGGGGTGGCAGGCTTCACTGTTGCCACGCCCCGTCCTATCTCCGTTAAGTGGGTTCAGACTTTGAGGGCATGATCTTGGCTGCCTGTCGGGGGCCGACTTCTTGTTGTCGGTCATGTCGTGGCTGGCCTCTTGGAGTCGGCCCTCCCACGGCTTTCTTTATGAGGATTCTAGGGCCGGGCCGCCTTCCAGTAGTCGGCTTGTAGGGTAGCCGGCCGGGGGAAGGCGTCCCCGTGTCTTGGGTGCTTGAAGGCTCGATCGACCTATTATTTTTTGAAGAGCCAGGGGGAGCCGGCTAGGCTACCCGTGGTCATTTACTTCAACAGTAGTCCTCGAAGCTGGTTGTGCTTCGCGGCTGAAAGGGGACGAGAAGCTCAATCAGCTTCCTATCCTGAAGAGCCGGCAGCTAGGAGCCAACTTCACTAAAGCGCGTCGTCTCGGTGAAGTTTTTTGAAGTCTGGAGGCGGGAATCATCTGGCGCGCAAGCCAGGCTGTAGGCTGGCCACCCGCCGCCTGTGCGCCACATGGCACCCTTAGACTGGAAGGGCCTGCCAGCCCACGCGCATGATGGGACACCACTGCTGACCGGGGCCCGCCACTTCCACGCCTCGGCCCAAGTGCGGATCTTCTGTGGCCCGAACTGGCCGCACGTCTTCTGACGGCGCTTTTCGCTCGTCGTTAAGGCGTAATAATCGCGGGACATGGGGGAGTGGGCGCAGTTAATCCCACGCCCCCCACGCCTCGCCTCCTCGGCTTCGCCGCGAGAAGCTATAAGTAGGGGGAGGAAGGGGAGCGGCAGACGCTCGCAAGCTCGCCCTCGCTCCGCCATTTTCTTCTTCTTCCTTATCTCCGTCGTCGCAACTGCTCTCCACCACGCCATCGCTTCACCAATCTTCTTGGCGCGCCGTAGTCTTGCCACAGCCGAATCGCGCCCCCTCTGCCGCCGCGCTTTCCCGTCGCCTCTCCGTCCTCATGGCTCCAACGTCCAGCTCATGGGATGGCCCCAACGTCCATGAGGACCACATCGACTTCCTCCGCAAGACGCGGCGGCTGCCGGGCAAGGATTAGGTGCGGGTCCGTCTCGCGCCGGAGAGGGAGATCTCGCCGGCGCCGGAGGAGGGCGAGAGGGTAATCTTCCGCTCGCACAGCCTGTGCGGTGTCGGCCTGCCCGCGAGCGGCTTCTTCCGCTTGTTTCTCGAGTTCTATCATCTCCAGCCGCACCACCTCACTCCAAACACGGTGGTGCTACTGTCGGCCTTCGTCGCTCTGTGCGAATGCTAACTCGGCGTCCTCCCCACCCTCAAACTTTGGGGGGACTTCTTCCAGTCCAAGCTCGGCACCATCGTCGCGGGCGTGCCGGCTTTATGCGGCGCCTTCATCGCCATGCGGAGATCGACGGCCGACAACCCGTTTCCGCCCATCGCGCTGATCCAGTCGGTGAAGCTCTGGCAGAAATCTTACTTATGTGTGAAGAATGTCGCTCCGCAAGGCGACTACGTCAATCTGCCGGCTTACGTAGCTAGCCCGCCGGCTTGGAGGCAACCTTAGTGGTCCTACCGGGCCAGGTCGCTGATGCCGGCTGGGGCTGGCACCGTCGCTCGGCTTCGGGTGCTGATTCAGTCGGAAGGCCTGACCGGGTCCGACCTGGTAGCTGCCTTCGTGGACTGCCGGGTGCTCCCACTCCAAGGCCGCCCCCACCTGATTTGTCAGATGAGCGGCCGCTTCGACCCAAGCCGGCTAAGAACCAAGGAGATGCCTCACGACGAGGTATCTTACATGGTGAATTACATCGCCAACTGCAAGCTTATCGAAGAGTGGCGGTACGGCAAGGAGTCATATTCTCGCGTCAATCCCCCGCCTGTGGTGAGCCTTCCTTCCTTTCTTCTTCTCTTGTTGTTGAGTTCTCACTGGCCGGCTTCTGACCAGTCAGCTTGTTTTTAATCAGAACCGCGGGGGCGGAACGCGAGTTCGCTCCCGACCGTGCGGCGGACGACTTGGACGACTCCGACTTGGGGGCGGCCGCCTTAGACGACGACGCCGTAGGGTGAGCCGGCAGGGCAGGCAGCTCCGGGCTCACCTCCGGCTTCGAGGACTGGCCGGATGACGACGAGGCCGAAGCTATTCCGCGCTGCCAGCTGGCATCCGATCATCAAGGTGCGGGCTCATCTGCTGCGCCGGCTACACCGGGCGGTGCATGAAATTGGCGGGCGGCGCCGTCTCTCTTCGGCAGTCGGCCGAAGAAGCCCAAGGGTTCTGCGGCGGCGACCAAACGGGACGAGGCAGCCACGAAGGCGGCCCACTTCCGCAAGGTGGTGAAGCAGCTGCAGGCAGTTTTGGTGTAAGTGTTAATTCTCGCACGCCTTTCTTTTTTTCTTCGATCGGCATTCTTCTCAGCCTTTTCTTGACTTATCAAACAGGGCTCCGCTCTCTCTTGAGCGGACCATAGCCGCCTCCATAGTCGGAGGGACGGGAGGATCCGCAAGATCCAGCCGCGTAGATCCCCGTACCGAGCTCCAAGCAGTGACGAAGTGGAACGCGTGAGAGGCACGGGAGGAGCGGAAGGCATAGGAGCAGAGGGCAGCCGCCGCCAGGGCGGCTCCGGAGACGGCGGAGGAGTCAACAGAGGCGCAGGCCGACGCGGCGGCCAAGGCTCAGGCGGAGGCCGCAGCCGCGGAGAGGGCGGCGGAGGCCCTGCGTAGCCAGGCTCGACAACTCATAATCCCCCTCCGCATTGTGGCCCCCGATATCCCGGTGCCCCCGCCAGAGGAAGCCGGCCGCAACCAGCCGGCGATGGAGAAGGAAGGGGGCGACACAGTCGTCCCGGAGGGAGAGGCGGTACCGCCACCGTTGGCCGGGACGGGCCAAGGCGGCCAACCTGAGGCGCCACCTGAGCAGCCGGCTAGAGGCGAGCCGACTGTGGGGGCAGATCTTATGGTCCTGTCACCGTCTCGTCAGCGCGCACGGAACGCGGCTTCAGAGCCGGATCCGCAGAAGGCCACGGGCTCCAGCTCATTGGCCCATGATCTAGATACGGCCAGCGTCAGCTCGCCAGGGTGGACGACGGGCTGTGGGAAGGCCGTGCTGAATGTGGCGGCACAGGACGTTCGGAGCCGGCTTCAGTCCCAGGCCGACGCGCTGAAGCAGTACACCCAAGAGTTTCTTGCAACGCGGTCGGCCATTCGGGTGAGTCTTCGCTCTTGATTTCTTCTGTGGGGGCACGTCAGTGCACCCGCTGGGTGTAGTCCCCGAGTTCTGAGTCGGCTGCTGAGTAGGCGGCTTGGAACTTCTTAGAAGACTTTGATTAATGACTTGTTCTTATTTGCACCTTCGTCCTGTTTGCAGGACTATCACAACCTCCATGCTGCTACGTTCAACTCCCAGGCCCAGGAGATGAATCAGAAGACCACCGATGTGACGGAGAGCCGGAGTAAGTGCTTCATTTTTTATCTCATGTGGGGGCGCGTCAGCGCACCTACTGGGTGTAGTCCCTGAGATTCGGGCTGACCGCTGAGCAGCCGGGTCGGATCTTTCCTGACGACTTTTTCCTTATTGCTTTTTTCTTCTTCTCCATATTGGGAGGAGCCAACACCGACTTGAGGGAGCGGATAGGTGGATCGCCAAGGAAACCGAGTGCAATGCCTTGGCTGAGGAACGTGATCGCCTGGCCAAGAAACAGGCCGACCAGGAGGAGAACCACAAGGCGGCCCTGAAGACGGCGCAGGACACCGAGGCCTCCCTCAAAGCCGAATACCAGACCGAGGCGGCGAGCTGGGCCGAGGCGAGGCAGGCGCTGAGCGAAGGTTACGGTCGGATTGAAGATTTGATTGACGGTAGGCCGCCTTCTTCTTCGTTCCTTTGCTCGTCCCTGTCATCTGGTCTATCTTCTGATTTGTTCTACTTCTTTCTTCTTTGTGTAGAATACTTCCCCGGTTACTCCGTTGTTGCCAACCAAGCCATCGAAGCTCACCATGAGGCCCGGCAGCATGCTGAGGTTGAGGTCGCACCGGATGCCAACCGGTCGCTTGAAGAGCAGCTTCTGGCGATTCAGGCCCGCCTCGAGCCGACCTACCGCATGCTCCGCCGTCTTCAACATGATGGGGCGCAGGTGCTGGCCGCCCTTTGGACCGGCGAGGTGATTCCCCGCACCCCCACCCGGACAGCCAACTGGCTGGAGGTAGTAGTCGGCCGCTTTGAGGCCTGGAAGGCTTCTGCAGCTCGGCCCGGCGCTCGACGGGCGCTAGAGTTCGTTCGGGCTTGGTATCCTGGGCTGAATTTGGCCCAGCTGTGCACCTGGCGGCAGGAGGCGGACGAGGAGCTGGAGGCGGTGCGGCCGTCTATCATCCAGCACGCCTCGGTGATCGCCGACTTCACTGACACTAGTTCCATTGCCCCTGAGGTAAATGAAGACGGCGTCGCTCAGCCGGAGGAGTGGTTCGGGCTGAACCCGGCAGACGGTGAAGACTCGGCGGAGGATATCGATTCCAGCGACGAGGGCGAAGAGGAAGAGGAGGAGGATGGCGAAGACATTGTGCCAGACGGTGGAGCAACCAGCCAGCCTCAGCCTGATCGTGCTTCCAGAAACAAGGCACGTGCGAACGCGCCGCCTGCAGCAGGTGACGATCATGCCGAGACTCGCCAGCTGGCCACTCCTCCAGCCAACACTGCCGTCTCCACCAACCTGCCCAACTCGCCTGTTGCTCCTTTGGCCTGACTCGCCGTCTTTGCTTTCCCGCCCGTTACTCTTTGAACAATTTTTATTAATCTTGCGCAGTTCCACCCACTGGGGCTGTATTCAAACTAGGTTGAATGCTAGCCTTTCGAAGGTCTTTTGTGTAAATATAATCATGCATGTGCTTGGCTTCCGTTCATATTTTCTTTTCATCTTTTGTCTGTTTCCTTTGCTGCCCTCCCTTGGTCGCCGCCTTCCCAGCCGGACAGCTGCTCTACAGTCTGTGGCTGGGGATGGGCTTGGCCATTTTGGGAGGACAAGTACTCGAGCTTTCTTATATTGTAGCAGAGTAAGAAGGGAAGCCGGCCAGCCGGCTGCTCTGAACGCCGGTTGGGGGGGGGGAAGCCGTCTTGTGTTATATATAAGTTCGTTAGTCCTTAGCCGTTTTTCGTGTGGGCGTCCTTTCCTGCCTTTGGCTCTTGCCAGTCGGACAGTCGATTCTTCGAGCTGCGATTTTCAACAAGAGAGGGCTTGGGTGCTGGCACACTACTTGTCTGACTGTAGGTAGAACTTAAATATAACCCAAGGCGGCAAGTCCCCGGGCCGACTGATCGAACCCAGTGCCGGACGAGAAAACGAATGTAATAACATAACCATAGGCATGATACTCGTCATTCATAGATAAAATAGGGTAGTCCCCGAGTACTCCTCGGGGGGCCCGTTGTCTCTTAATACAAAAGGTAGCGTGGTACATACTGCATTTTAACTATAAAATCTTTGGAGTAGATTGGCGTTCCATGATCGTTCCGACTCCTTGCTGGAATCATCCCTCTTGCGCGCCTTCGGCTTCTGCGCGTCGATCAGGTAGTAGGAGTCGTTGCCTAAAGCCTGGCTGATGACGAATGGGCCTTGCCAAGGGGCCGAGAGCTTGTGCTGGCCGGCTGTTCGCTAGATCAGCCGGAGCACAAGATCGCCCTCTTGGAAGCATCTTTGCTTGACCTTCCGGCTGTGGTAAAGGCGTAGACCCTGCTAGTAGATGGTGGACCGGCTGAGGGCTAACAGCCGGCCCTCTTCCAGCAGGTCGACACCGTCTTCTCGCTCATCCTTGGCCTCCGCCTCCGTGTACATGGTGACCCGAGGTGAGTCGAACTCAATGTCAGTTGGGATGACAGCCTCGACACCATATACAAGGAAGAAATGGGTGAAGCCGGTTGACTTGTTCGGGGTAGTGCGCAAGCTCTAGAGGACAGCCAACAGCTCGTCGAGCCAATAGCCGGCCGAACGGTCCAGTGGCATGACCAATCGGGGCTTGATGCTGGAGATGATGAGCCGTTTGCTCGCTCCACTTGGCCGTTTGACTGCGGGTGGGCAATGGACGCTAAGTCCAGTCGGATGCCCTGTGTCGCGCAGAAACGTGCCAGTGCTCCCTTGGAAAAATTTGTGTCGTTGTCTGTGATGATGCTGTGTGGTGTGCCATACCGGGTTGTAATATCTGCAATGAATGTCACGGCAGTAGGCCCATTCAGTTCTTGATCGGCTTTGCTTCAATCCACTTGGTAAATTTGTCCACAGCAACAAGTAGATGTGTCATGCCGCCGCGTGCTGTTTTGAATGGGCCCACCATGTCTAGTCCCCAGACGGCAAAAGTCTAGGTGAGGGGAATGGTCTTGAGTGCAGAAGCCGGCAGGTGTTGCTTGGATCTGAAGACTTGGCACCCTTTGCAGTGTTTGACTAATTCCTTGGCGTCATCCAAAGCAGTCGGCCAGAAGAATCCATGACAGAAAGCTTTGGCGACGAGTGATATTGAGGCCGCATGGTGGCCGCATTCGCCGTGGTGGATGTCCTTGAGGATTTCTATGCCCTTCTCTGGCTCGACGCAGCGTTGGAAGACTCCAGTGACACTACGCCTAACGAGCTCTCTGTTCATTATTGTGTATGCTCCGTCTCGGCGTTGGACTTGTCTTGCCGAGATCTCGTCAGTCGGCAGCTCTTTGTTTACTAGGAAGTTGAGGATGGGCTGGGCCCATGATGGAGCTATGACTTCTTCTACTGTCAATACGGCTACTGCGACCCGGGCGGGTGGGCTGGGTGGGGAAGAGTTGGAGTCGGCCACCGCCTGTTATGTCGATGCAGTCCCCGGGTCGGGTTCTGATGTCCCCGGGCTCGGTGCGACTACAACAGTTCCCGAGCCACCTGTCAAAGTCCCTGAGCCGCCTGCTTGGCTCCCCAAGTCGGATCCGACTTCGTCGAGGTCAGGCGGCACGAAGATGGAATCAGACTCTAGAGACGGCTTGACAAACGGCTTGAGTAGGCGTTGGAGAGAGACACCGATTGGTATAGCTTGTCGGGTGGAGCCTATTCGTGCCAGGGCATCTGCTTGCTCGTTGTCGGCCCGTGGCACGTGGAGGAACTCACATCCTTCAAAATATCCGCTGAGTTGCTGAACGAGGGAGCGGTAGCTCGCCATGTTTGCGTCCTTGGCGTCCTAGTCCCCGGATGATTGCTGGACTACCAAGTCCGAGTCACCATAGCACAGGATCCGGCGGATGCCGAGTTCTTTGGCCAGCCGGAGCCCGTGTATGAGCGCCTCGTACTCGGCCACATTGTTGGAGGCGGCAAAATGAATTTGCAATGTGTATCTGAGCTTGTCGCCCTTGGGAGAGGTGAGGACGATGCCGGCTCCCAAGCCGGTGCGCATCTTGGATCCATCGAAGTGCATCCGCCAATGAGTGGAGTCTGGGGAGGCGACAGGTACTGGGTCTCGGCCCAGTCGACGAGGAAGTCGGCCAATGGCTGGGACTTGATGGCGGTGCGAGGTTGGTAGAAGATCGTGTAAGGAGCCAGCACAATGGCCCATTTTGCCACCCGGCCGGATGCATCTGGGCTGCCTATGATCTCGGCGAGCGGGGCAGTACATACGACCATGATGGGGTGCTCTTGAAAGTAGGGCTTGAGCTTCTTGGCGGCGAAGTACACACCATAGCACATCTTCTGATAGTGTGGGTAGTTCTGCTTCGAGGTGGACAACACTTCACTCAGATAATATACCGGCCTCTGGACTAACTGAGCTCGACCTTCTTCTGGGAGTTGAACCACGATAACGGTGCTGACCACCCGGCTAGTGGCGGTGATGTAAAGGAGCATTGGCTCTTTCTCAGTCGGTGCCGCCAAGACAGGCGGCGTGGACAACATCTTATTTAGCTTATGGAAAGCTTGGTCTGCTTGGTCATTTCACTCGAAGTGAGTGGATTTCTTCATGAGTTGGTAGAGGGGGAGAGCCTTCTCTCCGAGCCGGCTGATGAAATGGTTGAGGGAGGCCAAGCATCCGGTAAACTTGTGGACGTCTCGCAGCTTGGTAGGAATCTACATTCTCTCTATGGCCTTGATCTTCACCGGGTTGCATTCGATGCCGCGTTCGGAGACCAGGAAGCCTAGAAGTTGGCTGGCTGGTACTCCGAACACGCATTTCTCGTGATTGAGCTTGATACGAAACTGGCGCAAGTTTTCAAATGTCTCTCTGAGGTCTTCCAGCAAGGTGACACGCTTCTCCATCTTCACCACAATATCGTCTACATAGACGTGGGCATTTCTGCCGAGTTGCTTGAGGAGGCATTTCTGTATGCAATGCTGAAAAGTGGCACCGGCATTTCTCAAGCCGAATTTCATAGTCAGGTAACAGAAAGCTCCGAATGGTGTGATGAAGGCAGTCTTCAGACGGTCAGCTGGGTCCAAGTTTATCTGGTGGTAGCCTGAGTAAGCATCCAAGAAACTCAACAGCTCGCATCCGGCTATGGAGTCTATCACTTGATCAATCCTTGGCAGAGCAAAAGGATCTTTGGGGCAGGCTTTGTTGAGGCTGGTGTAGTCAATGCACATCCGCCACTGCTTGTTCTTCTTCAACACCAGGACCGGGTTGGCAAGCCACTCTGGGAAGAACACCTCCATAATGAAGCCGACTGCTAGAAGCCGGGCTATTTCTTCTCTGACTACTCTTCTCTTCTCTTCTGACAGGCGGCACAAGGGCTGCTTGACTGGCTTGGTGTCAGATCGGACATGTAGCTTGTGCTCGACGAAATCCGTCGGAACACCCGGCATGTCTTTGGGAGACCATGCGAAGATGTCCCGATTCTCACGGAGGAAATCAATGAGCTCGCTTTCCTATTTGCTGTCCAGGCCTATGCCCACGACAGCGTGCCTCTCCGAGTGCTTCGGGTCCAGAGGTATCTTCTTTGTTTCTTTGGTCGGCTGGAAAGTACATTGAGCCTCATATTCCTTGGGGTCGGGGGACAAGGCCGGCTGCTTGCCGGTCATAGCCACGACTCGGTCCAGCATCTTCTTCTCTTCAGCGATCACGAGGGACTCGGTCAGCCGGCTGCTAGCTGCTGCACACTGAGAGGACTTCTTGTAGTCTCCAGCTATGGTGATGACGCCCTTGGAACTTGGCATCTTCATCTTGAGGTAGGCGTAGTGGGGCACAGCCATGAACTTGGCCAGAGCAGGTCGGCCAAGCAGTGCGTGGTAAGGGCTCTCCAGATCCACCACTTCAAACCATATTGCTTCTCGGTGGAAATGATCTTTGTCCCCAAAGAGAACATCTATCTTGATCTTGCCGATTGGTGAGTAGGACAGGCCTGGTATGATTCCGTGGAACACAGTCCGACTTGGCATGAGTTGCTTCGTCTTGATGTTCAGCTTCTCCATGGTGTCACGGTACAGTATGTTGATGCTGCTCCCGCCATCTATCAGCACACGGGAGAATCGGGCAGCTCGCCTTTCTGTCACGAGGGTGGCGTCCAAAACCAATGCATAGGAGCCGGGAGACGGCATCACCTCTGGGTGATCGGCCTGGCTCCAGCTGATAGGCTTCTCCGACCAGTGCATGAACTCGGGGTTGTGGGAGGCGACCGCGTTGACTTCTTGGTGTTGTCGGCGCCGACTGCGCCGGTCTTCAGGCTGGCTTGTAAAGACGACGTACGTGGCATGTTCGTCAGGGAACTCATCTTGAACAGCCCCTACTACTGGCCGAGCGGCCGGCTGCTGAGGGGCCGGAGGCGGCTGACCAGCAGGCGGACGCGGCACCAGCCCTTCGCCCTTGGAGATTCGCGTGAGCCAATGGCACTTTCGAGTCATGTGGTTGGAGGCCTTCGGGCCGCTGTGGAACTTTCAGGGGGCATCAAGGGCTTGCTCGTAGGAGAAAGCCGACTGCCAAGCCGGCCTGCCGCCCTTCTGCTTCTTGGGCGCAGGCCACCCTTCTGGTTGTTCGTCTTCGACTGTGGCCACTTGCCGACTGGTGGAAGTCGGCATAGGATCCTTTCGCTTGTTGTCATTCTGGTATGGGCGTCGGTTGAAGTCTCCAGTCGGCGTCTTGGGAGCCGGAGCGAGCACCTTCCCAGAGGCGTCTACTCGGAGCTCGGTCTTCATCAAAGAGTCGGCTCGTTGCAGAGGAGCCGGTGTTTGAGGATGGTGCCTTCTCGGCACCCGGCGGTGAAGTACTCTATGGCCTGAACCTCGTGCACACCCTCACAGGAGTTGTGGAGCTCGGCCCAACATGTGAGGTAGTCGCGAGTTGATTCATTGGGCCCTTGAACACACAAGGAGAGCTATCGGGGCTTGGGATCCCGTTTGTAGGTGTTGGTGAAGTTGCGGATGAATGTTGCGGTGAAGTCTAGCCAGCTGTTGATGCTGTAGGGCTTGAGGCTATTGAGCCAGGTGCGCTCCGTGCCTTGGAGCATGAGGGGGACATATTTCATGGCAACACTCCTATTGTCGTTTGCTATGCGAAGTGCGGTGGAGTAGTCGATCAACCAATCTTCCGGCTTCACAAAGCCTTTGAACTTGGGCGTGTCTCTTGGGAGCGAGTACCCTTTGGGGAAAGGCTCGTCGCGGATGCGTGGGCCAAAGCAAGGCGGGCCGACATCGTCTTCTTCTTCTAACGCCAGGGATCGTGCTAGGCGGTCGATCCGATGGCGGGCATCGTTTTCGCCGACTCCTTCGCGGCAACCTAGTCGGCCGCTGAGAGTCGGATGCGTGATAGGCGGCAGGGTGGGGTATCTCTCCCCACGAGGCGGAGGAGGAGGCGGATCGCCTCGTCGCTCCACAGCTCGAGGGCGGCCTTCTGCGTCGTGCTCGATGGCGATTCGAGTTCGACTGCGACTAGCAGCCGGCTCCTTTTCTTGTCTTGTGCGGGCGCCGCCCGCAGTCGGCGTTCGTGACGTTGTGCTTTGCTCTCGGCGTGGGGGAGGGCTTTCAGCGCGGACGCCGGCTTCTTGCCGCTTTGCGGCCGCGTCGATCAACTGTTGGATGCGTCTGGTCATGTAGGGGAGCTCGTCGGCCCCCAGTCCATACAACTAGTCTACGACTGGCTGGGCGGCGCGTAGGTTCTCGAGAGGAATGGCGTAGACTGGGTGCTCTGCTCCGAGCATGTAGGCGATGGCCGCGTCACGCTTCTGGACGACGCCGGCCCGACTCAGCCCGTCGGGAGGTGGCGTGCCGAAGGCGGCGCGGTCAACTTCGTGCTGGTGAGCCTCAGTGAGGCGTCTCATGGTGGCTATCTTTTGGCACTCCGCAATGAGGGCAATGCGGCATCCCTCCAGCGCGTCGGCATCGGCGTCCGCCAGGATGGGGGCGGACAAGTCATGCAGCACCGCTTGCAGGGCGTCGTGGGCGTTCTCGCCAGAGGTGACCCCTTGGATGATGACTAGCACCTCGGTGACGGTGCTGCCGCCACAGTCGGCTCGAGGGAGAGGGTCGTCGAAGACCACCATGTTGGTGGGGAAGGCGTCAAGCGATGTCGTGTCAGAGTCGACAAGCATCGGGTCCGTGGATCCAACCGACTCCAAATCCACAGTTGGCTCACTAGAGACGTGGAGTTGGTCAAGGAGGCTGACAAGGCGGCTCTCGGGGCAGCCGGTTCCTGCATCGGACGCGGGCTCATCGGAGATGCGAGCCTCGCCAAGAAGATCGGCGAGCCAGCTTGCCGCGCAGGTGTCGTCGACACCTTGCAGCGCGTCGGGGCACGCACCATCGGGCGTGCCAGGTTGGCTACGCTCGCGGGGGAGGAAAAGGGTTCCCTTCCAGAATAGGTCTCCGAACGACGGTGCACCTAGCCCCACCTTGGGCACCAAATGTCGGGTGGTAGGTGCGACATATGCCAATGGGTGGCTTATCATTGTGGGAGCCAAGAAGACATCGCCGGTGCCTGGAAACGGGATAAGGTGAAGACATGCACGACGGTGCATCTTACCCAAGTTTGGGGCTCTTCGTGGAGATAACACCCCTAGTTCTGCTCTGCGGGGTCTCCGCGTGATCACTAGATCAACAAGTGGCTACAAGAGGCTCCTTGAGCTGTTTGGCGAGAGGGGAAGAAAGGGCAAGGCTAGCTCTCTTCTCCTCTCAAAGTTGTGTCTAAAACTATTAAAGTCCAACCCTTTGCATGGGTGCCCTAGGGGCTTTATATAGGCCTACCCCTAGGGGTACAATGGTAATCCGGCTGGGCGTGGGCCCAAGCCGTCAGTGTATATGTTCGTCGTCTTCTCCGCCGACCGTTGGGGCCCGCCGACTGGTGCGTCCCACCGGCTGTCGGCTTCCTGGTCGACAGGCAGGTCCCACCGCTTGGGGGTCTTGTCGGGGGCTGGTTACCGTTGCCTCACTGTTGATGACGAGGGCTTTGTCGAGGTAAGCATGGCTACAGTGCCGCCGTCTGGCGGGCTCTCACTGTAGCCTTACCTCGTCTTGTCTCCTTAATGGTGCGCATACTTTGAGGGAGGGAGCGAGCCAGCTGGTGAGAGTCGGCTACGTCCCCGGCCGACTAGCGGAAGCGTGGCCGCCTTTGGATGTCTCTCTGACTGAAGGGGCCCACCGCCTGCGGGCCGAACTGACAGCCTATCGTGGGTGACGTCATGGTCAGCATGGCAACAGTGCCACGCCGGAGGGTCAAGGCTGCCCCGTACGGCGTACTGTGGCCATGTGTACTCTGGAATTCGGGGGTGGGAGGCTTCACCGTTGCTGGCTTACGAAGAGTTGTTATTCCGCATCCAAGCCGGCTGGGTAGCCCGCCGGATACGAGCTATGCAGCTCGCTGATCCACCTCCCTCCCCTCGCCCGACGGAGCCAGTTGCTGCCCTAAGCCGGCGCGCGGTTCAGGAACTCGCCAATCCAGGCCAGCTCGACGAGGAGCGGCACACGGGCGTCGTTGCTGCCGTCCACGCCGCCGCCTCGTACCGCGTCTCCTGTTTCTGTGGCCGAGACTCCCATGCCGGCGGCCGCGCCATGCAAGCAGCGACAGAAGCCGGGTGCGTGGAGAGCGATGAGTCGGTGGCCAGCGCCTCCGCGTCCGCCGCCATCATCGAGGAGAAGTAGAACACGGGAGGCCGCCGCCGCTTGGGTCACATGAAGGCCACCGCGGAGGCGATGCCGGCGTACACAGCAGGTGTCTTGCCGGATCATTTTGTTGTGAGGACCTTCGTCGACCCCACATGGGCTCCACGGAAGAGGTGAATGTTAGGATGAACTCGAGCCGGTGCCGACCATGGCGAATTAGTGGCCGGTGATGAACTCGAACCGATGCCGGCCACCGTCATCTTCGGCACCAGCCAATGATATCATTTGGGCAGTGGGGAAGCGAGCCGTCCTTTGCGCTGAAGGATATACCTCCGGGGCTCCCGGCAGTCCGATGATCATGCTGCCGGACATGAGGAACACAAATTGATCAGCGGGCGACCATTTAGGCCAGGTATTATATACCTGTGCTGTCCAGAACTAGCACCACATAGTTCATTTGAATGTAATGAAATCCGTCATGTTTGTGTGAAAATCCAGTATTTTATATGATTTCCGTTGTTGTTTATATGAAATATCAGTTTGTCTACGTGTTTGCATGACTTTCGTCCGGTTGGTTGAGTTGCTGTCATAATGTGTGCGGCTACGGTTGGATGGCATAATTTGCGGGTCGCCGGTCGGTCTGCGGGCGGCTCGGGCGGCATTGTGGGACAAAAAAACACAGCTCATGTGTGCTCATCTCCAACGTGCGCGCTGGAGGATGCATGACAGCATGAGCACCCGAGCCGTTCCTCGTTCATCGGTGGCAAAGGCATCGGTGGACAAAAGGATTGCCAATATTTTGGCTACCCCGGGCAAGATCCAAACAACCCCTCCCAACAGATTCAAATCCCTCATTCGTCATGGAATTTTGCCATGTGTTGTTCTCATGGACTAGCAAGATGCCCGTGCATTGCACGGAACATCAAGATGCATTTTTTTACAAACTCCCGCATGCATGCAAGGGATAGTTAATGTACTCCTTTGCTAGTACCACGAGGCAAACACCATTAATATTGCATCGACTAGTGTTAGTGGCCTTGTATATCTGCAAATTATAATTTTGATAGTGGCCCCTTGTATATAAAAATGGAGGGAAAAATATGAGAGATAAGGTGAGGAGGAGTGGGGCATGGTGCCATGGTGGTGACTGGTGGTCGGACTGGGAGGAGGCATGGGGATGGACGGCACATTATGTCTAGGTTTGTATCTCTCTCACACACACCCACGTAGGTGGGGGACGTCCACGAAGAGAAGAGGTGCATGCATGGCGCACATACTCCCGTCTCTTTCCCAACCACACTCGCGCGGGTACACGGTGGAGCTCATTTCTGTAAGAAAAAGGCAGCCCACATGGTAATTTGGCACGTGTACTGGTTGTCCACTTGGTGGAGGGAGGATCGTCTACCACGGGTGAACAAACAAATTGCGACTTGATGCGTTATGTTAAATTAAAAAAAGAGGCAAAACCATGTGGGGCCTACCTTAGAGGCAAGGCTCTATACACTGGAGTACTTTTGATGTGTCCCGTCAACTCGCAGGATGAGGAGAAACTTGCTTAGTACGCCGTCTCCCCTGCCCACGGGCACGGTGGCTCGCAGGATGAGGTGAAGCTTACTACAGTACTACTGTACGCCTTTACGCCCGCCCCCTCGCCCACGCGCGCGGTGGCTTGCAGCACGAGGAGAAAATTTTACTACTCCCTCCATTTACTCCTCGTCCCTACTACGTACTTTTGTTAGTACTCCCTCTATTTACTTATACAAGGCCACTATAAAAAAATACATTTTGCATCTATACGAGGCCACAAATAGTAATCGAGACAAAAGTTACTACTCCCTCCTTTCCAGTTTATGGCTCAATTTCAAAATCTCTCCAACCAAGGTAGACGGTGAGTGGTCGAATTAATTTTGTAGTTTGCACAGTACGCTCGTTTTTCTCAAGAAGTTATGTTTACCGAGGCATTAATTAGAAGGAATGCATGAATGACCACTAAATTTCCATGAACTTGTACATGCATTGGTTAGTTTCCTCTTAACACTGCTTGCGTCGGGTGATCTAACGCACCTCGAAATCCAACATGTAATGGTACTACTACTAGTATAGTAGAATTGAGACTTATCGAACGGAAAAACGAATCTTTTTTAGATGAGCCCTATAAACCCTAGTGGGTACGTACTCTATAAAAACAGATTTTTCCAAGACTAAGTCGCTCCCTTTTATGAATTCCGTAGTATACTCCTCCATTAACGCTCCCTTTCATGAATTTTGTACTTCCTGTCGCCGACATGTGGGACATATAGCAACAGGGTCGACGTGTGAAGCACCAAATAACAGTGCAGAACAGCAGGGGCGACGCACCCCACTCGTACCGGGCCAGTATTAGTAATAAGCAATGAGACGTCAAATCACAATGCCACACCTTCCCAGACGGACGAAGCAAACATTATTACACACTTCGGTTCGACAACATCTCAAACCACGTACTACTATTGCTTCTGCCTCAAGAGGGACACGCGCGTCGCCTTGGTAAATCATGACACGTGGGACCGCATGACAGGCCATGCTCCCCCGCCGATCGCTCGGTAAAATCACCTCATTTTCACTATACTTCCTCAAGATCGGTTTACTACATGGCATGCACGTCGTACTAGGTTGAGAATTTAACTGGCTATATATATATATATGTGATGAATAGTATGCTAGCCTTTTAAAAGATGTATACTTTTGTACAGTAGTACTCCACTATCGATGGATTGCGCCATGGAGCAAAAATTGAAATTTAAAAAAAAAGGTGGTACATATAGAGAGCGCTCGTCACCAAATTATGCATATAGTACTATTAAAAAAGCTAGTACGTGCTTAATTGGGGTGCTAAATTCTATTAAAGAAATACTAGTACTAGTATGTACATACTGAAGAGTTAAAGTAACGAGAAGAAACATAACATAGTTCTGTTGGGGTCTCAGCACAACACACCCCTCAAATTAAACTAAGCACACCTGAAATTAAACTATGCAACTAATCCGGTAGACACTACATTAGAAGTTTAGAACCACCATGAGCAATGACACTGCCACATTACTCAGAGTCCTCGTCCATGTCCTCGACTTCGTCCTTGTCCCTCTTCCTCTTGGCCGATACTTCTTTGCTTGAACCGCGAACTTGGCTGTTGCTCTTCATCCAACCCTTGTAGATATTGAATCAAAGGTAGCCATCCATTGCAGCGTACTGGATGTGGTCTATATCTAGTACATTCCGCTGCCATGCATGACGACGAAACGTGTATGGAGGTTTCTCCAGTTTACCGTATGAAGGATGAACCATGGCTCCTGCCAGGGTCAGCATTGAAGGCTGACGAGAGGGCACCGGCCGATTCTTCTGGAGGTCGAAGGGGTTGCCTACAACGAGGCCTATCTGCCGCAGGACTTCTTTGTCGTTCTTAAAGTCTACAGTAACGAATTTGACTGTTTTGTCCTCAAGGAAGTTCTTAAAATCCTGGCACTCAACATCGGCATGGCATATGTGGTAGACCAAGCAAACATTATGTACGCGAACCTGGATCACGGTGGTCTTCTTCCTCTCTTTGTTCTTTAGATCCTTCTCTCGTTACAACTGTGGTGTACTCAACATCTAGCCCAGCGACCAACTCATCATGTGAGTTTTCGAACATGCGTCTGAAGCGAGAAAGGCATCCTTTCACCGTCGCGGAAGTACGGGTGTAGATGACGTCGAACTCATCACTGGTGATGGTTCTAACCTTGGTCTCACCGCCGATCGGGGAGATTTGGGACGCCATGGATTTGGGAGGAGGGTTAGGATTAGTGGAACTACCGTAATGTGAATGGACGGGACGACTAGGAGCAAACCGCCGTAGTATTAAAGGACGTGAGGGGATGGGTAGGAGCGAACTGCCAGCGTGTGAACGGCAGGGTAGTGGCTTTCCATTCTCCCATGATATGGGCTTCCGAGAATCCTTGGATCTGAGATCGAACAGTTGCATGGCGTGATTCTAGACCTATGGGTGAATATCCTATCCTGGAGGGTTATTCTTAAAATTTTCAGCAACTTAGCATGCGACCGTTTGATCTCAGATCCAAGTCCTGCCAGCAGCCCGTATCATGGTCGCACCTATCACGACCGTCGCGTCACTCGCGCGGTCGCGTCCTTGGATATTTAACACGGTGCATTAGGCTATCTGATGTTGGCATGTCATACATAGTCATCACTTAGTCACTCATACTACAACAAGGTTGGCTATAACTGTTTTTTACTCCTCTCTATCTCTTTCTTTTACTCCCTCCGTCCCATAATATAAGAATATTTTTGACACTAGCTAGTGTAGTGTCAAAAACATTCTTATATAATGGGACACAGGGAGTACTAGTATTTATTGCATTTGCCAAGTAGTGACCTCTTCCAATGAAATGGTGTTGCTAAGTTTGCTTCATTTAATTAGCTATTGATTCAAAATTGTCTTCTCACCTAGGTACACGCGCTTAGCACCGTTTCTTCCTTGGGTCACCAAACTAGTCTCTCTCTTCTTGATTAACTTGCCACATCAGACTTTATGCCTATGTGGCAAGCTTGAGCACCTGTAGGAGCAAGTAAGTACAATAGTGCACTTTACATGGCAATTTTGCATCTGTGCAGGAAAGAGAGGCAAGGAAAAAGTGGAGAAGTGGGCTCTCATGCAAGAGCCAGCCTCTACTACTACATGGTGGAGCATTGGGAGAGGCACCTATATGGAGGTGGTCAGGAATTCGGAGACTCACGCTGGTCGTAGCGCCGCAGTTAAAATGATAATAGCAAGTCAAATCACCGGGCCCCACCTGTCCAGCAGTAACTCGCTGTCAAATCACACAGTCCTACGTTTGCAGTAGCCTACTCCCTCGTCTTCTCGCGTCTCTGTCGAACCGACTAAACGAAACTGTCCCGCCGCCTACCGGGCAGGAAAAGCCCCGCCCTCGACTTTTAAATACAACTACTCCCTCCGTCTAGGTGAGTAAGTCATCTTACGAAAACCAAATAATCCCAAAATACTAAGGCATGGTGCATTAACTTCTACCTCGTTTCTTATTTCTTCACATATCAACCAATAAGAATGCAATGATATACTTTTTGTGACATAGTAACTCATATTTAGTTAGCCAAATGGATGACCTAGAACTACGTGCAGGCCCTATAAACCAAGACGCCTACAAATAAAAAACCGAGACAGAGAGGGTAGTTCAGTACGTATCTTTTTAGATCAATATAGTTGGGATTCACCAAGCAGCAAAACCAAGTGGTAGGCTGCTCCTGTCGTGTTGGCGTAGCAACTCAAGCAGGGTTCGCACACGAAATGGTGACACACTTAACAGGACCCCTTTGGTAGACATGTGGCCCATCCACCGTCTTGTTCCACGTGCGATGCACCAAATTATAGTTCGGAGCAGCGGTTGGAATTGGAGGCACCCTGTTCGTAGCGCCGCAGTAGTAGAAAATGAGCGATGAGGGGTCAAATCACAAAGCCCCACCTTTCCCGCATTAAGCTGGACGGAGGAAGCAACCATCATTTCACTCTAGCGCGCAAGAGCATAAAGAAAAGAGAAAACAATGATGCGTGCGGAAGCTACCTAGGGCACCCTAGGGTAGGGGTCTCCACTACAGATCCTTTTTTTGAAAGCGCCTCCACTATAAATCGGCTTCTCCCTCATCCTCTTGAAGAAAACCGATGATGAGTGTGGCAGTAGGGTTTGTAGGAGTACTACGGCGTGCGGGGCCATGACGTAGTAAACGGGTTCGAGTCGATGCCTTAAATATGTGTGGGCCGCTTGGTTTTATGGGAACGAGGCAGCATTTTGGGTTCGGGGACCAGTGGAGATATAGCATGTACAAAAAATTGTGGACGTAGGTTCGACCGAAAGGCAATGATGCATGGGCCCTGCATTTTGATATACTTGGGGACGCGTGAAATTTTCTACTCTACTCAAAACTAGTAAGTTACACATGTATTGAACGCATGAGATTTCGAAACCAAATTATGAATAAATACACACTATAGCATGTAAAGCTGTGAGTCATATATGCATGATGTAGATGTCCGTTTAGTTCTTATAGTTCATCTCATTCAAAATCAATTAGTTTTATAAAAATGTTAAGATTCATGGGGTTGTGCATTGTAAATCATAAAGTAAAAAACAAATAATGGCAATTCATTTAGAAAAAATAATCAATTATGATACAGAAGATTCTAGAACAAAGGAGAAGTGCTTGTGTTTTGTGGTTTGTGCATTATGCTTAAGTTCAACCATGGAGTCTTCTAAATTGTACATGTGGTAGATCTGGTGGAATGTTGCTTAAGTTCAACGGCAAGTAGTGCTCGGATTTGCCCATCTTTGCACTGTCGGGTTAGCTTCATCTAGGTACCATCTTTCAAAGTTATTGGCACACTATATAGTTCTTGTACCATAGTTGCATGTTTTGGAAAAAAGCTACTAGTGGGTTGTACTATCTATTTAGGAATAGAAGATGTATACATGGAAGTTGTAGGGAAATAGATGACATGGAGGATCTCAATTCCTATGAGTAGGGATTGGAAAAGAGATGTCATTTGGTTCACATCATAGGAACTTTTCTACTGAATCTAGAGATGACATGTATCTCAATTCCTATGAGGAGGGATTAGTCAAGAGATGTATTTGATTCATATCATAGGAACTTTTCTATTGAATATACGCTAATGTTTATTTTCCTTTGAAATTAAGGGAGTATAGGAATCCATTCATATGAACCAAGTGGCTCTAAAGCTATAGAAATGATATCATGTTTATTTCCTTCGAAATGTAGAGTATATGAATATATTCCTATGAACCAATTGACTCTAAAGGAAAAAAGTCCTATAAAAATCATATCGTATAGAGTTCCTATGATATTCCTCGACACTAAAGGATGGTTGAAATTGCTGCGGGTGATACGATGGTCTTTCTTAGTAGACTCCTCACCCATCTTTATAGTTACCTCTCGAAGATGAATGAAATGATATATACAGGGTATTCTGCATGTGCAATTTGGTACATGAAAACTCGGTAAAAGTTTGCGAGGTTCTAATTTTCAATAAAGCTATATGCACTGCATTTCGGAACAGAGGGAGCATACGGCAGTTGCTAACACTCACGTGGAAGATTTGTGTGTAGGAAGAGTGGCTATTTTGTTAAATGACATGGCTAAACTGACACTGTCGGATGCCGATAACGGTTCTTACGGTGTTTGTCAGGAAAAGGCTTGTGGCGAACGTTTGTCGGATAATGATTTATGGACACATGCATTGCATTGATACGTGCCACCCTCTCTCTCACGCACACGCACCCTCACGAGTCACAACTCTCCCGAGTCCTCTCGCAGACTCGCACGTGGCACCCATCGTCTCTCTGCAGGTAGATGTCACGCACATATGTGCTCTTCACACCCTACCCTCAGAACTTCTAAAAAACAAAATATTGCGCGCACATTTTATTTTAGCTCACACGTCATACACTTATATTATTACTCTTGCGGCGAACGTTCTTTGGGCATTGTATATATTATACTATCATGAAGAGAAGCGGTGTGGGCACACACTAGTTCTCTCACACCCACTCGCGGGTACACGTAGGAGCGCATTTTTTGAAGCCGGTACAACAAAATCACTCCACTATATATAAAAGCAGGAGCCTTAGCGCTTGCTTTACTAGGGTTCCTCTCGTTCACTCTCTCATGCTCTCCAGATCTAAGCAAGACATAGGTGGCCACACTCTCTCTCTCAGCTCACGGCTGGTCACAAATCCGGCCGGACAACCTCGACCGGGGCGGGGGTGTAGGTGCATCGTTCACGCTGTCTCGATCGGCGGCTGTGTTGTTCTCTCCGAGAGAGCGCCGACTCGAGAGGGCCTCTGACCCCTGCTTCCTCCCTGCGGTATTGTGGCCAAGATGTGGCCTCCCGACACCGTCTTTGCCACATGCCGACGACCTTCAGGTATATATTCCTTCTAAACCTGCCTTGCTCTACTGCCCCAGCTCTTCCCCCTTCGTGTGGATCCTTTTCTACTTCCGTCCGCTATTCCAAAGCCACCTAGACTTCTACTATTATTAGAAGTAAAGCTAGTTCATACAGTCAACTCAAAGCGTTGGTTCAAATAGGGAAGAAAGTGGGAAAGCTGTAGCATGAATCTAGGACTTGGTTCTAAGAGGAAATGGGGGAAAGTAGTAATATCTGTCACTGTTTAAATAACCGTATTTCATATTTGCGCAAACAGGGATGTCTGTCTCCATATCGTTTTGGGATGTCTGTCTCTGTATCGTTTCTATCCGTGCAATCAAAAGCACACAACTCGGTTTTAGTACGACTGCGCAAAATGAGATGGCTATCCCTCGTTGCCGTCGTCTAACCTCCCGTCTTCAAGGTATCCCTACATTGGTAGTAACTAAGGTAGAATGACCAACGCAATCTAAAAGAAGCTGATTCGTACATTTTACATCCTGATTGCAGTGGAGGGACGAGCGAAAACAACTGCATCCTAGTCCAGAATGCACTTTCTACCAGTTCATCCATGGACCGAGGACTAGCTGGCACGGCTGCACGGCGGTTTTTTGGACAGGTGCGCGGACAAGAGGCATTGTGGTCTGCTTATTTCTGCAAATAGCGGTGCTTAAATTTAGTGGAATGCACAAGAATTTCACCTGGTCAGTACACTGCATGGTTCAGTTCAGCATTCCAGCTGAGACCACAATTATAATTGGTTATTCTATAATGAGAGAACCTAACCCTGGATGGTGGCAACAATAAAAAACCAGAGTGAACTCCAGGAAATTTAAGCCTGCCGGGAGGCTCTTTGCTCAGAGAAGCCTTGCTTGTTTTTTCCTGATTTGTAAACCTTCTCACAACTTTGTCTTTTACTGTGAACTAGTATATGTTTGTTATGTTCTATGAATCATTGAGATGTATAAAACTGTTTAACTTATGCTTTTCAAGATTTTTATGAAGACGAGTTTAATGTGAGTGTTCCACATGAGCGCTGGACTAGCATTGAATGTTTGGAATTTATTACATTGTGGCCTCAATTAACTGCGTGAACCAGTGTAACAAGATACATAGTTGCTTATATGTCAGACAGCAGATTGTTGATTGTTAGCTAGTCGATAGCCTAGTGTTGAAGCGAGCTGAGCCAATGTGTCGTGTTTTGCACAACTGCTTACAAGTGGGGTAGCACCAACAGTGTTTACAAGTACTTATGTATACGTCAGCGCACGGTTCTCGAACGAGTGCTCTATTTCATCAAAACACACACTGCTCGTATGATAAACCGTGACAACTTATGTCTTACCATGCCATATTCATGAAAAAACTAGTGAGGACGCATCTGTTTCGGCAACAATTACGATGGTTCTCACATGATTCACGGGCACACAAAAGTAGCAGCAGTTCCCATAGACGGATTCAAACAGAGTACTAGCCCCAGAGGGGTCGATAATAGGCAAGGTTCGGATAATTAGACACAATCCAAACTACTATTAAACACTAGCTGGGGCAACTATTTCATGCCTCGATCTAATTTGGGCTGGACACAAGACGGACCTTGCCATGAACATCATCGAGGACGTCCCGCAACAGCTCAATCCTGTGAACCTTCATGAAGACAACCTTGCGGCCTTGCCACTGATAAACATGTTTGTGGAGGCATGCCATGTCATCTTCCTACGTAAGCTTGACAAGAACATTATGCCTCACAAATGAAGGAGTAGCTTTGAACTTCTTGTGCTTCAGTACACCCTGGACAACACGCCTGACAACAGTGAGGCTGGAGTACACCTCTTCATTGGTATAACCGCAAATGGCTTCCAGGATCCAACAGCCTAAGAACTCTATTTTCCCAGTGCGTATATTCAGGTCATCCGCCTCATAGCGAGTGACATGCACAACCACACAATCCTTGTCTGCATCAGGGCTCTAACTGAAACAGAAACAAATTCTGAATTACTTTTCAGTATAAGAAACACAATTTATTTAAACCACTATGTATAGCATGGCATCGAAGCTAATAAAATTTTGCATTATTAATCACCACATACTTCCTTTTCTAAAAAATCACCACATACTTAGATGAAAAACCACAATCGAGATAGGCAAAGAAGGAAATCACCTTGGGCAGCTCAGCGGGGGGGGGGGACACATCCTCGAAGGGGGAAAACTACTCCTGCAGTGCCACGGGGGTTGTAACCTCAAACGGGGCATTAACCATCTCAGTAGTGGCCGTGAGCGTATCTGGGGTCGGCTCTGTGGTTGCCTCCATCTTCTTGGAGCTCTCTGTCTCGTGGGGATCAGCCTCCCGCGTCTGCTCCAATATCGGCAGATCTTTGCCTGGTTCTCCTTGGTCCATCATGAAACTGACGAATACTAGGAGACCACTGAAAGGAAAACAAAATTGCAATGACAATGAAACAAAAAAGAGAATGAGCATCGGTTACTACTTTGCAAAACTTTTTTTTTCTCTGAACGAAAATATACCAACATCACGGATCTGCTTACCTTCCCTTCGTTGGGAGAGAAGAACAGTGGCAGATGTGAGTGTTGCCTTTCTTGAAGACGGTGAGGGAGAAGGGGATTCAGCAAAGAGTGAAATGATGGTTGCTTCGTCCGTCAAACTTAGACTGTGGGGAGGTGGGGTTTTGTGATACGATGGCTCGTTACTGCCGCGCTACGACCGGGGTGACTCTCCGCCTGCATACTGCCTTCTAATTTGGTGGATGGCATTTGGGCCCGCGCGCTGCATGGCCCACATGTCGGTGAACAAAAGTATAACAACATTCAGTAGAGGGAGACGTTTCAATGACCTAGGAGGAGCCAGAAGCGGTAGAGTGTCTCCACTGTACTAGTAGTAATTGTTTTTCTGGGTAGCTGTAGAGTGTCTCCACTGTACTAGTAGTAATTGTTTCTCTGGGCCCAAGACAAAACAGACAATCCACACTAGTAAATAGTAAAATCAATTCAAAAGGCGCTACCCACACCCAGCACCCCCCCCAAAAAACCTGGGTGCTCTTCTTCCTCCTCGCTCCCACCCACCTCACGTTAGCTCGCTCCACTCGTACCCCCAAATTCCTCACCTCACTCCTACAGAAAACCCCAACTCCCCTTCTTCCTCACTCCTACCGAAAACCCCCAACTCCCCTTTTTCTTCGCTTGCACTACAACTAGGCTCGTCATTCGTTACTCTGCTCAAATCCGTGAGCGTGACGCGACGCCCTCGAGGAAAATGGAGTCGGCTGACCCCAGCACCAAGAAGATGAGGCTCCCGCCAGCGGCGACGCCTGTTGTAGATCCCGCACCCGGCATCACGGAAAGAAGCGGGGACCCCGCCCCCACCGGATCCCAGGAACCCGTAGAATCTTGGGTGGACCGCATCAGTGATCTCCCGGACGCCATCCTTGGGGAGATCATCTCGCTTCTCCCCACCAAGGATTGCTGCCGCACCCAAGTCCTCTCAATTCGGTGGCGCCCTCTATGGCGCGCCGTGCCCCTTAATCTCGATTGTCGTCAGCTATCTCTCCTCCCACCAGGGCTCCGTTCAAAGCCTCTGCATCCCGTCATGCTACCTAAGCAAGCATGCCATGCCCTGCACGGTGGACGCCTAGATGAAATCCGCTGAATTCACAGAACTACAGCTGCTTGAGTTCTACTATTCCCTTGGAAATCACATACCACATACCGAACGCCATGAACTTGTGGCCTCAGCACCGATGTCCATCTCACGGTTTTCCTGCTCTCTCCACACCGCCACCTTTGCCCTCTGCTAACCTACCAGACAATCTGGTACTAAACTCGACTCCCATTTCTCAAGAAACTTTCACTTGTGCGGGTTCGTATATTGGAGGCCTCATTGCACAGCATCATCCACTCCAGTTGCCCTGCGCTGGAGTGCTTGGTGCTTGTTTTCACAGTTAGAATCGGTTGTCTCCAAATAAAGTCGCCTAACCTTGTAAGAATTGGAATTTCTTTTGACGGAAGGCAGCTCATCATCCAAGATGCCCCTTCACTTCAAAGGTTGATCCTTGATTCTAGTTATTCACCGTTGCAAATAACCGTCCTCTCTGCGCCTAAGCTGGAGACCTTGGGTGTAATACATGATCTCTGTGCTCATTTCAATATGGTGTTTGGCTCCACAGTTCTTCAGGTACTTTATATTATCATCTACACTTGTATAAATAAGCTGCATTTTAAATTTCTGCGCATAATTTATATATCATCTTGGAGTACACATTTTGTACTAATATTATGTTCTATGCTCAATCAAGAGTTTCTCCATCGATGGCCTATCAATGGTGCTGGATTCTGTCAAGATCTTATATATCCAAATTAATAGTTTCGATCTGAACAAGATTATTGGCTTGCCGCAATGCTTTCCATGTCTGGAGAAGTTGTATATAAAGGTGATAATTTCACACACATTGGAAGCCCGCATATAGTGTACTAGAATTAACCGTTCAGATGTTGCTCTTTCGACACTCTTCTTTTAGACCTTAACTATTTTCAATCTTCATGTCTATTTAGGCAACAGGACGGGGTAAGAAAGTTATAACCAATCGGTGGATTCATAAGCATCGGGATTTTCTCACTTCTCATGAGATTCGATTAAAGACAATAGCGCTAGAACGATATGTAGCCAACAGTGCAAACACAAGATTTGTCACATTCTTCCTACTGAATGCGAGGTTACATTGTCCATCAGGCTTAAGTTTATCAGCAGCATGGTTTTGACGAATGGGTATGTCGAAGAGCAAAAAAAGGAGTTTCAGGTGGGCAAAAGAGCTTCTGAACGTGCCGGGCTTCTATTTTACGACATATTGTGGTCATAATCCAGTAAATTTTATGACCCAGGATTTTCATTCTATGGACCTGACCGATCCATTTGACTGTGACTGCCAAAAACAGTGCTGGAGTTAGATGTTGTTGCCCTTTTCAATCTAGTTTTTTTGTAAACGTGATGGACAATCAACCCTCGTGCTTTTGTACAGTTTGTAAGCTGGAGTTAGAAGTTCCTGCCCTTTTCAACTCGGCTGTGACTGTCATATTTTCTTTGAAACAAGGCAAATGGCTTGCCATTCGTTTAATTTAGAGTGAAATATTGTAACAAATCACAACCAAGGGAAATAACATCACTCACGCCGGCTGCTTGAGCTCACTGTGCATTACAGAAGCCAAGTGATTAGCCCCCACCATCACCCACAAACTTATTCTGAACTAGCACATCAAATGGGCTATAAATTTTCATAGGAAAGGCTGCATGACCGTGACAGATTTGGATTCTGACATTTGGGACCCGCGAGGAAATAGCCTATCCAAGGTGGTGTCGACTTACTGGCCAGTCAACAAATGATTCTGCCTACCAGCCGTTTGATTGACATCCAACATCTGTCGTGTATCTTCTATCTCTTGTCTTCTTCTTTCTCCAGCCGCCCAAACCAAACCACCCCGTCGGCTCCGCCTGCTCCCGCCTCCCATGGCTGGATGTGCCTCCACAGCCCTACCGTACGTACCCTCCAACGTTGGCAAGTCCCTCCCTCTATTCCCCCAAACGTCCTGTTATTCTCCGGCGACGTCAGCCCCAACACGCACCCGTGCCGGAACCAGTCAACCCTCGTACCCCCCCTCCGCCTGCGACTGGACCAGCGCATCTTCAACGGCTCCTGTTCGTTCCGTCCGAGGCCTCGCCGTCGTCCTCCGCCTTGCGGCCTTGGTTCGCTTGCCGTGCGCGGTGTGCCGCCCTCCTGCGTTGTCAACATCTTCAACAACCGAGAGGAACAAGGAGATGACTGTACGTGGAGAGGATGACAGTAGGGACCCACCAGTGTCATGCCAGTATGCAAGCAAGTGCCTCTATAGTACAAGCCCAAAAATATGGTTCCTCCTAATGGTTGGACATCTGGGGCTCACGCCATTGTCAACGTAGTCAATAAATGAGAGAATTACACTACGAGCAGCTGACACCAGGGACCCAGCAAGTCGCACAGTTTTTTTTAAGGAACAAGCAGTTGTTATTTATACTAGTCTTAGCGACGGATCAGGGTAACAATGGGGCTGTGCAGGGGATGTGACCTGTCTAGCGAGGGTTTTATTTATGTTTACCACATCATGAGCCCAGTTGTGTTTTTTTCTGGCTGAAAATGGCTAGCCGAGTTCTATTTTTTTAAAGAAATACCCAAACAAGGCCTACTTGGTTTATCGGCCCTGCTGGGCTACAAATCTTTCAACACGATGAGAGTTTCATTCGGTTTGCCCATAAATGGCCTGTACATTTTTTTAAACACATCAAACCGGGAATTAGTTTCAATTTTTTTCATTACAAGATCTTAAATTCCATTGATTTTTATGTGTGGACAATTATTTGGATTTTATATTTATATAATTTATTTTTCAAATAGTCTGAATGTGAATCGATATTTCTTGATTAAAAACAGTCGAGCGCATATATGCAAAATTTCGTATACTTTTTAACCGTGGCCACAATATGGGGTGTAATGCTAACAAAAAGAAGATGGGCTCCAAAAAAATCTTAAGAATTAGCAAATGGGTTGTACATTATTAGAAATAATGGCAGATGGGCTGTATGTTGTTTTCCACAGATTTGAGGCTGACTTGTGCGCCTACTATAGGTTGATGCGTATGCTTTCATAAAAAAAAGGCTGACGCACACGCAACGCCCTGTCAACTTAGTCAACACACGAGAGCAGTGACTGTTGGATGTCCATCCAACGGCTGTCGTGCTTCTTCAATCTCTGCTCTTCATGCTCCAGCTGCGCAAACAAGCGCCGGCAAGACTGCTTGCTCCCTCCTCCCACGGCCGGCTATGCTGCCGCGCAGGCCTCACGGCCCCACCGTACTCCCATCGCTGGCCTAGCCATCCCTCTACTCAACCACACATGTTTTTATTCTCCGGCGACGGCAGACGAACCAGTAAACCCTCGTACTCCTCCGCATGGGAAACAACTGCCGAGTATTCCCTGGCTCAGTGTCGTTCCCTCCCTAGGCCTCACCGTCGTCCACCATCCTGGTGCTCTCGGCGCGGCCTGGTCAACGTGGTCATTGAACGACATCCATCGGAAGTGGACTGTACGTGGAGAGGCTGACAGCTGGGTCCACGGCCGCACGCAAGGAAATGCCTCCTTAGTGCGCGCAAAATAATGATTCCTCCACCTGACAGCTAGGACCCACAGGAAGGGCCTCTGCATTTCATGAAAAAAACGTTCCCCCCGCTGACAGGTCGGACCCATCAGCTATATCTTCGCACGCAAGGAAGTGCCTCCTTATTATGCCCAATAAAATGAATACCCCCTGCTAGCTGGGACCCACCATATTGTTGGGCTGACTTGTGGGCCTACTAAGTTGACGGGGACAGAGGGCTTTGTCAACTTAGTCAATACTCCAGTGACCGTATGATGTCCATCGAACGGCCATAGTGCTTCTTCAACCTCTGGTCTTCTTGCTCCAGCCGCCCAAAGCAGCACCGGTCGTGCCGCCTGCTCCTGCTTCCCGTGGCCGGCTGTGCTACCGCCTGCTCCTGCCTCCCGTGGCCCGGGTCCGCATTGTCCCCTTCCTAGGCCTCGCCGTCGTCCACCGCCATGGTGCTGTCACACCCTAGCTAGTCATGCATTAGAGTGTTGCATCATGTTTACTCTTTCATCAGAAACTTGAAATGGGGATGACAGAACCCCCAGTCCCCTCTGAAACCAACTAGGGTTACTAAAATAATTTTTCAATGAACCTGAAATGCCCTTCTAAAATGCCCATCATTTTTGTCTTGGTTCAGAACCTCTGCCAAAAGTGGTGCACATTTTCCTAGGCCATCCTAGGGTTTTTGAATTAAATCATAAATATTTGAATTTGGGCATTTAAAATAATATAAAATATTTAAATGCTCAAATATCTCCAAACTAAAATGTTTCATGTTGGAAATAATCCAACTATGGGCCAGGAATAGTTTGGTGATTTTTGAAGTTGCCTAGGTATTTTATTAAATTCAACAAAGTTGCAGATATATATTAAATAAAACAGAAACAGAAAAAAAGGGGAAAACTTACCTGGCGCCACCGCAGGCCCACCAGCCAGCCCACCTGGCCGGCCCAGCCCGGCCACCGCTCCAGCGAGCTGCTTGGCTTGCCAGGCAGGCAGCCAAGGTGCTCGGCGGCGGCACCGCAGCTCGCCATGCAGCTGCACGCCGCCCGGCCTCCCCCTCTCGCCGCCCTGATGGCCTGGACGAGCTCCACGTCGCGCCCCGACCCTCATGGACACCTCCATTCGCCCCAGTTCCTCTCCCTCGCGCTCCCACGCCATGGCCGACGCCACCGTCGCTGCACCACCGCCGTAGCCGTGCTCCCCGTCGTCTCCACGCCGCGCCACCCTGTCCAGAAGCTCCGCCGTCCTCTACTCCTTCGAGCTAGCCGAGCCCCGAGCGCTCGCGTGCCTCGAAGCCGCCGCACCAACCTCGCCCGAACCGCCATCGCCGGAGATCCCCTTCGCCGTCGCCGCCGCAGCAGCTCGTCCCCGACCACGCCGTCCTTTCCATCAAGACCGCAGTGAGCTGGGCTAACTTCCCCTTCCTCTCTTTCTCTCTCTCGAGCACCACAGCGAGCGCACCAAGCTCACCCGCACGCGCCGTCGCGGACCTCGTCGCCGACGTGCTTCCGGCCACACTCCGGCCACAAGATGGTGTCCATCTTACTCACCGAGTCCCACAGCACCTAGCTAGCCACTCCACGAGCCTCACCGACCCCTCTAGCGCCAAGTTCATCCTCGACCGAACCCCGGTGGCCGCCAAAGTCGTCGCCGGCGCCAACTCCGGCCACCCCGACCCCAACGGACTCCACCAAGAGCTGCGGCTTGTCCTCAGCTCCACTCCGGTGGTCTCCGCGACCCATTTGGTGGCCGAAACGGCCAAAACCACTCCCGCCGCCGCGTCGGGCTCGCCGGCGGCTAAACACCGGCGACGCTGGCATTGACTTTGACCATGGGTGGGCCCTGGTTGACTCCCCTGAGTCAATGACAGGTGGGGCCCAGCCCTGCTAATTATACAGGATTAGTTTTAATCAAATCTTAATTAAAATAATCACCCTGACATGCGGGACCCACTGTCAGGTTTGACCCAGACCTGTTCCGTTGACCTGCTGACGTCACACTGACGTCAGGCTGACGCAGTAATTAATTTCTGGATTTAATTTAAATCAGGAAATTCCAGAATACTATTTAAACTTCAAAAATTCATAACTTTTATTCTGTAACTCCAAATTGGACAAATTATATATGAAAAATGATCAGAAAAATCCAATCTATCCATCTGTACTATTTTCATGCATGATCAAACAAGTTAAATTGATGTTTTAAGCAGAACAAGGAAAAGCACTTTAAAAGGCCATATTTGAATTTGAAATTTGAATCCTTGATTCAAATTTGTTCAAACCCTTCTGGTTTTAGTTGCATTAGCCCAACACACTCATATTGCCATGTTTCATGCATGCATCATATTGCTGCACATTGTTTGGTGATGGTTGTGTATCGGTGTCTTTTGCGACAGGTTCTGCCCCCGAGGAGTACCGTGATTACCCTAACGAAGAACCATATCAGTGCATCGAACCATCAGGCAAGCAACTAACCATTTGATCATATCGATACAATCCCATGTTCCCGCTCCTGCTCTCTTTTACTGCATTAAGACAACGCGATTCAAACTGCTGTGTGCTACGGTAGTTGAACCCATTTCCTCTGCATGACCTGTCATTGCCACAGTAACTAGATGAAACCCACTAGCATGTGTAGGAGTTGATTGAGCCCTATGTATGTGTTGTTCCTACCTTGCTATGCCTGCTATGCTTAGAGTCGTGTCAGGTCTGGTTCATCTGGGTGATGGGCTAGAGTGAAATGATTATGTCGGTAATGAGAGTGGTGTGGTGAACACGATTTGGTAAAGGTATCGATGAGAGGCCATGTGGGAGTACATGGTGGGTTGTTTCATTGAAGCCGACCTTAAGCACTGAGATCTGTATGTGTGATTTAAGAATCAGCTACTACCATGCATTGGGCCCGAAACCAATGGACCCTCTCGGCTTCTTATTCACCCTAGTTCTCCGTCCAGGAGTTGCAAGTAGTTTCTGGTGTTTGTAGCCTACTGGAGGCCGTGGACAGCGCTGACCGTAGGGGTGGGCTGTGATGCGGTAGGTAAGTGGCACGGTGTACCGAATACCCGTTAGGTATCTCGGGAACCCTGTTCACATCGTTCGGGGCCGTATGGGAAACCTCGGCCGGACTCCCTGCGGATGGAACCCGAATAGGCGATAAACCTGGACTGGAGGCTTAGGTGATTAGGTAGGTCGTGGCCGACACCCACGTTGGGCTTCCGCTTGAAGGTTGCCGAGTACATGTCGTGTAAGCGACGGTAAGTGGTGAGAGCGTGTATGAAGAAGTACACCCCTGCAGGGTTAACATGATCTATTCGAATAGCCGCGTCCGCGGTAAAGGACTACTTGGTTGCCTATATAGTTCATAGACAAGTAAATGGAAACTACTAAAAGCCTCAAGATAAGTGTGAGTGCCGAGGATGGCTCTTCCGTAGGAAGACGGAGGTGGATCCTCGGTAGTGTATTGAAGTGGTGAGTAGTGGACTCGTGTGCGCAAAACCATTTCAAGTTGGAGTATCGTAGGATAGCCTAGCCAAGAGTCAATGCTGGCTTGCTGCAATAACTCCACCAACCCTTCTTGATACTATGCATGTATGTAGGATCTGATGTAAGTCTTGCTGAGTACCTTTGTACTCATGTTGCTATAATCTACATTTTTACAGAAGACGCTGCAACCCCTTCTGATGGGTTCTATGTAGATGTTGACATCAACGAGTAGGCTAAAGACCCAGGTGGTGACCCTGAGCTTGTGATGGACCACGTAGTATAGCTAGGCTTTCCAAGCCTCTTCTATTTTACTAATTGTCTGTACTCAGACAAGTTACTTCCGCTGCTGGTTTGTATGACTGTATGACTTGTATGTGGGGTCGTGAGACCCGTACCTTTGTGTATGTTATGTATGGCTCCCTGAGCCTTAAATAAAGTACTTGTGTCATAGAGTCATGTTGTGATGCTTCGTTGTATTTGCACATATCGAGCATATTGTGTGTATGATTGAAATGCTTGGTATGTGTGGGATCTGACTATCTAGTTGTTTATCTTTAGTAGCCTCTCTTACCGGGAAATGTCTCCTAGTGTTACCGCTGAGCCATGGTAGCTTGCTACTGCTCTGGAACACTTAGGCTCGCCGGCATGTGTCCTTCTTCGTTCCTGTGTCTGTCCCTCCGGGGAAATGTCACGCTTTGAGTACCGGAGTCCTGTTATCCCGCTACAGCCCGGTTTCCCGGAGTCCTGCTAGCCCAGTCCTACAGCCCGGACCCACTTGCTGATGACCGACACGTTCGAAGCTGGGTCATGGATGCCTGTCCCTGTAAGTCTGTGCCACTTTGGGTTTACGACTAGTCATGTCAGCCCGGGCTCATTATCATATGGATGCTAGCGACACTATCATATACGTGAGCCAAAAGGCGCAAACGGTCCCGGGAAAAGGTAAGACGACACCCGTGGGGATACCGTGCGTGAGGTCGCAAAGTGATATGAGGTGTTACCGGCTAGATCGATGTGACATCGAGTCGGGGTCCTGACAGCGTTGGTATCAGAGCCGGACTGCCTGTAGGTTCTCCAAGCCAAACTGGTCGATGTTGAGTCTAGAAATTCTTTAGTTATATGTAGGGGAATTGTTTGTGGGTTGGAACGTAAGGCTCTTTTTACTCGTTATACCTTATGACTTTCTGATCTGAGTCAGTCCATTCTTCCACCGGGGGTTAAGGAATTAGGATCTGTTCTCTCTATCAGGATCACGTGTTACTAATCAGTAGTACCCTATAAGTTTGATGGTTACAAGCCTAGTTCAGTTCTACTACCACATTATGTTGCCAGAATGGTTTCAGAACTTTGATATGATGATGTTGAGTATGTACGAAATCCTTTGTCAAATGTCTCAAAATCCTTTTTGAGCATTTACAGCTGTTATGCTGCCGAAATTTTGCTAGAAATTCTAATGCCTTTGCATTATGATCATGCTTTCAGATGGCCACTCGCGACCTCAATCAAGTGGTTCGCCTGACTCGATGCCTAGATGTACCCGGCCATACTGCTAAGTTGGTCAGGGTAATGACTGAGGCTGGATACCGCTGGTATCCTGAGTACACGGTCGAAGAGCAATTCCGGGACTTCAATCAAAGCCAGTATCTCTGCACTGTCAGGATATTTCCATCTTATCCTGGATCCACCGAGCCTCTTCACTGCTCCTATGGACTCGGGGTTAGTATTGAGATGGCTGTGCAGGACGCCGCCTACTCTATGATGACCATTATGCGAGTCAGATCTGGTCTATTTCGGGACTCTGACTTCCGGTATATGCCAGGATCACTTCCGGCAGCACAAGGGTATCTCCAGGCTATCTATGCTGACCCCACTTAGGAGGATTCACGGACTCGCACCACAGCTGAGATGCTCGAGGATAAGGACCGTGAAAATCGGGCCTTAAGGTTAGAGCTCTTCAATACCCGTGCTGACCACTGGGCTACTTTGACTCGGTTCGCACCGGCGGTGCAAGCTGGATATTCAGATATGCGCGATCTCTATCCTGTGAGATCTTCTCTGCCGGACGTGATGGTTTGGCGTGATGTAGGAGGCATCACCCCACCTCGCGGTCCCCGTAGGCCACCGTTTGTTGGTCCAAGGCCTCATCCTAGCCCCTATGGTCCACAAGCTCCGCGAGACCGTCTGTTTCCGGATGATCATGTTGAACTTCCAGGCTATGGAGGTGACTTTTACGAGGACCACTACGGATCGGTCTGAGTTAGTGGTAGTATCACTAGTTCGCACTAGCTGTGTCGTCTATCGTCCCGCGTGACTCGTGGGATATGACCTAGTTTGTACTCTTTCCGGAGGAGTAGAAAAATAATGTATAGGAGCTTGGAATGCCTCCGATGAGATGTAATCCTCTTTTCACCGTAATAGTACTTTGTTTGGTCTTGTACTAAACCCTGTATGGTGTATATGACGATGGAATAAAAGAAGCAGTTTCTGTATCTACCATGTCATACGGATGATCATCTTGCATTCCGAGTTATTCCTTACATTTTGTATCCCATGTTGGAATTCTATCATCCTGACTAAATCATTGTCTTGTTTACCTAGGATGGTCAACACGCGCGCTAACCCTGCTTCTCAGGAGCAGGCCGAAGGCAGTGAAGCCAGGGATGCAAATCTGCCTCATCCTCCTTCACTAGCCGAGGTTATGATGGAAGCTGGGAGAAACAAGCGGGAGACCAACCGTTTGTTGGAGCGTATTGAACAGAATACAGCACACCATCAGAGGGCTAACGTGGTGTCACTCAGTGATTTTATCAAATTGCATCCACCCACGTTCCACCACTCCGTCGAGCCTCTCGACGCTGATGACTGGCTTCGCAGTATCTCTCACAAACTGCGTTCCGCGCTGGTAGCGGAGGCTGACAAGGTCACCTTTGCTGCATATCATCTTGAAGGCCCCGCCAGTCTATGGTGGGAGAATTATGGAGCTATGCGCCCAGCGGGCTATGTCACTACTTGGGCTGAGTTCAGCGAGGCTTTCCGTGAACATCACATTCCGGAGGGTCTCATGGACCGTAAACGTGAGGAATTTTGCAGTTTCACCCAAGGCCGACTTTCTGTTGATGCCTATAGCAGGGAGTTCGGTAATCTCGCCCGATATGCAACTGAGGAAGTGTCTACTCATGCCAAGAAGCAAGCAAGGTTCCGTAAGGGACTTAGTCCTGAGCTTCGCCGCGACCTCCGTCTGCATGAGTGCACATCTTTTCCGAAACTTGTCAACAAAGCCATCAGTGCTGAAACTGGTCAGACTGACTATGACGCAACACACAAGCATGGCCGTGACATGGGTTCCTCATCCGGTGCTGGTCCTCAGAAGCGCCGCGTGTGGGTGCCCAACACCGCCCTGCCACCCAGGTTCACACCGAGGCCACCTTTCCAGGCGCCTCGCCCCGTTCAACAGTCTGCTCCAGCCAAGCCCTATGGGGGTCCAACCAATAATGCTCCTCCACGTACCAGTTCTGTGACTTGTTTCAAATGTGGGGAATCTGGTCACTATATGCGTGAGTGTCCCCAGACCAACCCCAATCAATCTGCTAAAGTTGTTGGCCGTGGCAAGCCGACAGGGAAAGTGTTCCACGCCAAGCCGGTCACCGCTTCACGTGGCCATGTTAACTGTATCTCTGCCGAAGAAGCTCAAGAGGATCCCAACGTCGTTCTCGGTACGCTTCTTGTTAATTGCCACCCGGCATCTGTTCTTTTCGATACAGGAGCCTCTCATTCTTTTATATCCGAAAACTATGCTCGCTTGCATAACGTCGCATTCGGTGATATGCCAACCTCTATGGTAATTCAAACTCCGGGATCCAAATGGCAAACTTCTAGAGTAAGCCATGGAAATGAAATCCAAGTCGACAGACTTGTTTTTCTCGCATCTTTGATAGCCCTTAAATCTTCAGATATTAATATCATTTTGGGTATGGACTGGATGTGAGCTCATCAAGCCAAAATTGATTGCTTCTCTAGGACTGTTCAACTCACCCATCCTTCGGGGAAGATAGTCAATGTCTTGACCTGAATAGCCCAGCGACAATTATATTCGCTCAACGCCAGCCCTTTGCCAGACCTTGAGGACATTCCGGTAGTCTGTGACTTCCCGGATGTCTTTCCAGAGGAATTGCCAGGTGTTCCACCTGACAGGGATGTTGAGTTCGTAATCGACCTCATCCCCGGAACCGTTCCGATTGCTAGAAGACCCTATAAGATGGCACCCCTAGAACTAGCCGAGCTTAAGAAACAACTCGATGAGTCCTTGAAAAAGGGTTTCATCCGACCTAGCTCATCTCCGTGGGCTTGCCCCGTCCTATTCGTTAAGAAGAAGGATGGTACGGACCGGATGGTTGTAGATTACCGACCTGTCAATTTGGTCACAATCAAGAACAAATATCCACTTCCCAGGATCAACGATCTGTATGATCAGCTCGCTGGATCCTCAGTCTTCTCCAAGATGGATTTGAGGTTGGGCTACCATCAAATCAAAATCAGAAACGGGGACATTCCTAAAACGGCCTTTGTTACTCGTTATGGCCAATACGAGTACACCGTCATGTCCTTCGGTTTAACCAACGCCCCAGCCACCTTTTCTCGGTTAATGAACTCAATCTTCATGGAGTATTTGGATAAATTCGTCGTAGTTTATCTCGATGATATACTCATCTACTCCAAGAACGAGGAAGAACATGCCAAACATTTAAGGCTAGTGTTGAAGAAACTTCGAGAGCATCGCCTTTATGCCAAATTTTCTAAATGTGAATTCTGGTTGTCAGAAGTGACCTATCTGGGTCATGTAATATCTGGTAAAGGTATTGCTGTTAACCCTGAGCGAGTTCAAGCCGTCCTTAATTGGACTCCACCTGAATCGGTCAAGCAAGTTCGGAGTTTTCTGGGCTTAGCGAGCTATTGCCGTCGCTTTGTCGAGAACTTCTCCAAGGTTGCTAAACCTCTAACCGAACTCCTCAAGAAAGATAAGAAGTTCGAATGGACTCCACAATGTGAGCACAGCTTTGAGGAACTGAAAAGACGCCTGACCTCTGCTCCCGTACTGGTACCGCCAGACTTCTCCAAGGACTTTGTTATCTACTGCGACGCCTCGCGACAAGGACTAGGTTGCATTCTCATGCAAGATTGACACGTAATTGCCTACGCTTCACGGCAATTGCACCCACATGAGGAGAATTATCCTACTCATGATCTAGAGCTTGCAGCCGTAGTCTATGCACTTAAGACCTGGCGACATTACCTCCTCGGTAATCGTTGCGAAATATTCACTGATCACCAAAGTCTGAAGTACATTTTCACCCAACCGGATTTGAATCTCAGGCAGAGACGTTGGGTTGAATTGATCACAGACTTCGACTTAGGAATAACCTACACCCCAGGGAAAGCCAACGTCATGGCTGATGCGCTAAGTCGTAAATCTTATTGTAACAACCTGATGTTACAACAAAGTCAACCGCTTCTCCATGAGGAACTTCGGAAGATTAACCTTCACATTGTACCTCAAGGTTTTCTTTCCACCTTGGTGGCAAAACCTACCCTTACGGATCAAATTATCAAAGCACAGAAGGTAGATCCGGGAATCTCCCGCATCAAGAGGAACATTCAGAAAGGAATTGCGAATTGTTTCTCCATTAATGATCAAGGAGTCGTATACTTCGGGAATCGACTAGTGGTTCCCAAAGTGCGCAACCTAAGGCGATTAATCCTTAAGGAAGCTCATGAATCTCCTCTCACCATTCATCCCGGTAGCACTAAAATGTATCAGGACCTACGCCAGAGGTTCTGGTGGACTAGGATGAAGAGAGAAATTGCTCAGTATATTGCAAATTGCGACGTCTGTCGTCGTGTAAAAGCAGAGCACCAACGACCTGCTGGCACCCTTCAACCCTTAGCTATTCCTGAATGGAAATGGGATAAAATTGGTATGGATTTCATTACCGGTTTTCCCAGGACCAAGAGAGGGAATAATGCTATTTTCGTCATGGTCGATCGTCTTTCCAAAGTAGCCCATTTCTTACCTGTTCGTGAGAGTATAACCGCTAGTCAGCTGGCAGATTTGTACATCTCCCGAATAGTGTCCCTCCATGGTGTTCCTTTGGAAATTAACTCGGATCGAGGAAGTCTTTTCACCTCTCGATTTTGGGGAAGTTTCCAAAATGCTATGGGAACTCGTCTCTCCTTTAGCACCGCTTTCCACCCTCAGTCGAGTGGTCAAGTGGAACGCGTCAACCAAATTCTAGAAGACATGCTTCGAGCCTCTGTTATCTCATTCGGAATGGACTGGGAGAAGTGCCTTCCATTTGCCGAATTCGCTTATAACAACAGCTATCAATCTAGCTTGGGTAAAGCCCCTTTTGAAGTTCTCTATGGACGACGATGTCGAACACCCCTTAACTGGTCAGAGACCGGGGAAAGACAATTCTTTGGCCCGGATATGATTCAGGAAGCAGAAGAACAAGTTCGTATCGTTCGTGAAAAGTTGAAAACAGCCCAATCTCGTCAAAAGAGTCAATATGACCGAAAACATAAGGCTATGACTTTCGAGGTTGACGAGAAGGCTTATCTTCGGGTCACCCCTCTGAAGGGAACCCATCGCTTCGGTATCAAAGTCAAATTGGCTCCTCGTTACATTGGACCTTTTCGCATTCTTGCCAAACGAGGAGAAGTTGCCTACCAGTTGGAACTACCTCCGCACCTCTCCAGAGTTCACGATGTCTTCCACGTTTCTCAACTCAGGCGTTGCTTCTCGGATTCTATCCGTGAAGTGGACCACGAAACGCTTGATCTCCAAGATAATCTTACATATCGAGAGTACCCCGTTCGTATCCTCGATCAGGCCGAACGTACCACCCGACGTCATAATATCAAGTTTCTCAAAGTACAATGGTCGCACCATTCTGAGGATGAAGCAACTTGGGAAAGGGAGGATCGTCTTCGACTTGAATATCCCGCCTTCTTCCTGGAGGAACCCAAATCTCGGGACGAGATTCTTTTGAGTGGGGGTGAGTTGTCACACCCTAGCTAGTCATGCATTAGAGTGTTGCATCATGTTTACTCTTTCATCAGAAACTTGAAATGGGGATGACAGAACCCCCAGTCCCCTCTGAAACCAACTAGGGTTACTAAAATAATTTTTCAATGAACCTGAAATGCCCTTCTAAAATGCCCATCATTTTTGTCTTGGTTCAGAACCTCTGCCAAAAGTGGTGCACATTTTCCTAGGCCATCCTAGGGTTTTTGAATTAAATCATAAATATTTGAATTTGGGCATTTAAAATAATATAAAATATTTAAATGCTCAAATATCTCCAAACTAAAATGTTTCATGTTGGAAATAATCCAACTATGGGCCAGGAATAGTTTGGTGATTTTTGAAGTTTCCTAGGTATTTTATTAAATTCAACAAAGTTGCAGATATATATTAAATAAAACAGAAACAGAAAAAAAGGGGAAAACTTACTGGCGCCACCGCAGGCCCACCAGCCAGCCCACCTGGCCGGCCCAGCCCGGCCACCGCTCCAGCGAGCTGCTTGGCTTGCCAGGCAGGCAGCCAAGGTGCTCGGCGGCGGCACCGCAGCTCGCCACGCAGCTGCACGCCGCCCGGCCTCCCCCTCTCGCCGCCCTGATGGCCTGGACGAGCTCCACGTCGCGCCCCGACCCTCCTGGACAACTCCATTCGCCCCAGTTCCTCTCCCTCGCGCTCCCACGCCATGGCCGACGCCACCGTCGCCGCACCACCGCCGTAGTCGTGCTCCCCGTCGTCTCCACGCCGCGCCACCCTGTCCAGAAGCTCCGCCGTCCTCTACTCCTTCGAGCTAGCCGAGCCCCGAGCGCTCGCGTGCCTCGAAGCCGCCGCACCAACCTCGCCCGAACCGCCATCGCCGGAGATCCCCTTCACCGTCGCCGCCGCAGCAGCTCGTCCCCGACCACGCCGTCCTTTCCATCAAGACCACAGTGAGCTGGGCTAACTTCCCCTTCCTCTCTTTCTCTCTCTCGAGCACCACAACGAGCGCACCAAGCTCACCCGCACGCGCCGTCGCGGACCTCGTCGCCGACGTGCTTCCGGCCACACTCCGGCCACAAGATGGTGTCCATCTTACTCACCGAGTCCCACAGCACCTAGCTAGCCACTCCACGAGCCTCACCGACCCCTCTAGCGCCAAGTTCATCCTCGACCGAACCCCGGTGGCCGCCAAAGTCGTCGCCGGCGCCAACTCCGGCCACCCCGACCCCAACGGACTCCACCAAGAGCTGCGGCTTGTCCTCAGCTCCACTCCGGTGGTCTCCGCGACCCATTTGGTGGCCGAAACGGCCAAAACCACTCCCGCCGCCGCGTCGGGCTCGCCGGCGGCTAAACGCCGGCGCCGCTGGCATTGACTTTGACCACGGGTGGGCCCTGGTTGACTCCCCTGAGTCAATGACAGGTGGGGCCCAGCCCTGCTAATTATACAGGATTAGTTTTAATCAAATCTTAATTAAAATAATCACCCTGACATGCGGGACCCACTGTCAGGTTTGACCCAGACCTGTTCTGTTGACCTGCTGACGTCACACTGACGTCAGGCTGACGCAGTAATTAATTTCTGGATTTAATTTAAATCAGGAAATTCCAGAATACTATTTAAACTTCAAAAATTCATAACTTTTATTCTGTAACTCCAAATTGGACAAATTATATATGAAAAATGATCAGAAAAATCCAATCTATCCATCTGTACTATTTTCATGCATGATCAAACAAGTTAAATTGATGTTTTAAGAAGAACAAGGAAAAGCACTTTAAAAGGCCATATTTGAATTTGAACTTTGAATCCTTGATTCAAATTTGTTCAAACCCTTCTGGTTTTAGTTGCATTAGCCCAACACACTCATATTGCCATGTTTCATGCTTGCATCATATTGCTGCACATTGTTTGGTGATGGTTGTGTATCGGTGTCCTTTGCGATAGGTTCTGCCCCCGAGGAGTACCGTGATTACCCTAACGAAGAACCATATCAGTGCATCGAACCATCAGGCAAGCAACTAACCATTTGATCATATTGATACAATCCCATGTTCCCGCTCCTGCTCTCTTTTACTGCATTAAGACAACGCGATTCAAACTGCTGTGTGCTACGGTAGTTGAACCCATTTCCTCTGCATGACCTGTCATTGCCACAGTAACTAGATGAGACCCACTAGCATGTGTAGGAGTTGATTGAGCCCTATGTATGTGTTGTTCCTACCTTGCTATGCCTGCTATGCTTAGAGTCGTGTCAGGTCTGGTTCATCTGGGTGATGGGCTAGAGTGAAATGATTATGTCGGTAATGAGAGTGGTGTGGTGAACACGATTTGGTAAAGGTATCGATGAGAGGCCATGTGGGAGTACATGGTGGGTTGTTTCATTGAAGCCGACCTTAAGCACTGAGATCTGTATGTGTGATTTAAGAATCAGCTACTACCATGCATTGGGCCCGAAACCAATGGACCCTCTCGGCTTCTTATTCACCCTAGTTCTCCGTCCAGGAGTTGCAAGTAGTTTCTGGTGTTTGTAGCCTACTGGAGGCCGTGGACAGCGCTGCCCGTAGGGGTGGGCTGTGATGCGGTAGGTAAGTGGCACGGTGTACCGAATACCCGTTAGGTATCTCGGGAACCCTGTTCACATCGTTCGGGGCCGTATGGGAAACCTCGGCCGGACTCCCTGCGGATGGAACCCGAATAGGCGATAAACCTGGACTGGAGGCTTAGGTGATTAGGTAGGTCGTGGCCGACACCCACGTTGGGCTTCCGCTTGAAGGTTGCCGAGTACATGTCGTGTAAGCGATGGTAAGTGGTGAGAGCGTGTATGAAGAAGTACACCCCTGCAGGGTTAACATGATCTATTCGAATAGCCGCGTCCGCGGTAAAGGACTACTTGGTTGCCTATACAGTTCATAGACAAGTAAATGGAAACTACTAAAAGCCTCAAGATAAGTGTGAGTGCCGAGGATGGCTCTTCCGTAGGAAGACGGAGGTGGATCCTCGGTAGTGTATTGAAGTGGTGAGTAGTGGACTCGTGTGCGCAAAACCATTTCAAGTTGGAGTATCGTAGGATAGCCTAGCCAAGAGTCAAAGCTGGCTTGCTGCAATAACTCCACCAACCCTTCTTGATACTATGCATGTATGTAGGATCTGATGTAAGTCTTGCTGAGTACCTTTGTACTCATGTTGCTATAATCTACATTTTTACAGAAGACGCTGCAACCCCTTCTGATGGGTTCTATGTAGACGTTGACATCAACGAGTAGGCTAAAGACCCAGGTGGTGACCCTGACCTTGTGATGGACCACGTAGTATAGCTAGGCTTTCCAAGCCTCTTCTATTTTACTAATTGTCTATACTCAGACAAGTTACTTCTGCTGCTGGTTTGTATGACTGTATGACTTGTATGTGGGGTCGTGAGACCCGTACCTTTGTGTATGTTATGTATGGCTCCCTGAGCCTTAAATAAAGTACTTGTGTCATAGAGTCATGTTGTGATGCTTCGTTGTATTTGCACATATCGAGCATATTGTGTGTATGATTGAAATGCTTGGAATGTGTGGGATCTGACTATCTAGTTGTTTATCTTTAGTATCCTCTCTTACCGGGAAATGTCTCCTAGTGTTACCGCTGAGCCATGGTAGCTTGCTACTGCTCTGGAACACTTAGGCTGGCCGGCATGTGTCCTTCTTCGTTCCTGTGTCTGTCCCTCCGGGGAAATGTCACGCTTTGAGTACCGGAGTCCTGTTAGCCCGCTACAGCCCAGTTTACCGGAGTCCTGCTAGCCCAGTGCTACAGCCCGGACCCACTTGCTGATGACCGACACGTTCGAAGCTGGGTCATGGATGCCTGTCCCTGTAAGTCTGTGCCACTTTGGGTTTACGACTAGTCATGTCAGCCCGGGCTCATTATCATATGGATGCTAGCGACACTATCATATACGTGAGCCAAAAGGCGCAAACGGTCCCGGGAAAAGGTAAGACGACACCCGTGGGGATACCGTGCGTGAGGCCGCAAAGTGATATGAGGTGTTACCGGCTAGATCGATGGGACATCGAGTCGGGGTCCTGACAGGTGCTCTCGGCGCGGCGTGGTCAATGTGGTCAACGACCGATTTCCATCGGAAGAGTACTGTATGTGGAGAGGCTGACAGCTAGGTCCACGGCAGCCGCAAGGAAGTGCCTCCTTATTACACGGGAAAAAATTATTCCTCAACCTGACAGCGGGGACCCACCAGACGGGCCACCAGTATTTTGCGAAAAAAATCGTTTCCCCCTGACTGCTGGGACCCACCGGACGGGCCACCGTATTTCGCGAAAAAAAACGTTCCCCCACTGTCAGCTCGGACCCACCGGAAGTGCCTCCTTATTATGCACAAAAAAGTGAATACTCCCCCGGCTAGCTGGGACCCACCTTGGAGGGAGGCTGTCTTGTGGGCCTACTAAGTTGACAGGGACGAAGGGCTTTCTCCACTTAGTAAATATGAACGATTCTAGCTCCAGTGACCGTATGATGTCCATCCAATGGCCGTAGTGTTTCTTCAACCTCTGGTCTTCTTGCTCTAGCCGCCCAAAGCAGCGCCGATCGTGCCGCATGCTCCTACCTCCCGCGGCCGGCTGTGCTGCCATGGAGGCTTTACCGCCCCCTACTATTCCCACCGCTGGCCAGGCCCTGCGGCGACGGCAGCCTCTGACTGCTGCCGAACCAGTGAACCCTCGTACTCCACTCCGTGCGGGCTTCCACTGTCGTGTCTTCCCCGGCTCCGCGTCGTCCCCTTCCTAGGCCTCGTCGTCGTCCACCGCCGTGGTGCTGTCCACGCGGCATGGTCAACGTGGTCAAGGAATGACTTCCATCGGAGGAGTACTATACATGGAGATGCTGACAGCTGGGTCCATGGCCACAGCCCAGTTTTTGTGATTTGCCAAGTAAGTCGCTTTGTCAGGCCTGTTGGGCTGGAAATCTTTCAAGACGAGGAGAGCTTTCATTCGGCTGGCCGAGAAAATGGCCCATCAATAATGAGAAATGGGCTGTACATTTTTAAAACACATCAAACCGGCAATTAGTTTCAAATATTTTTTTCATTTCATGATTTTAAATTACATTAATTTTTATGCGTGGAGAATTTGTTGGATTTTATATTGATATACATTTATTTTTAAAATCAGTGTAAATATGAGTCGAAATTTCGGGATTAAAAATAGTTCGGACCGCATTGAAATATGCAAAATTTCATATAATTTTTTAACCGTGTCCACAATATGGGCTGTAATGCTAACAAAAAGAATATGGGCTCCAAAAAAAAACTTAAGAATTACCAAATGGGTTGTAAATTATTAGAAATAATGGCAGATGGGTTGTATGTTGTTTTCCACAGATTTGAGGCTTTCCTAAAAAAAGGTTGACGCACAAGCAGTGACGGTTGGATGTCCATCCAACGGCCGTCGTGCTTCTTCAATCTCTGCTCTTCCTGCTCCAGCCGCTCAAACAAGCGCTGGCGGAACTGCCTGCTCCCTCCTCCCTGCGGCCGGCTGTGCTGCCGCGCAGGCCTCACCGCCCCACCGTACTCCCCCGCTGGCCTAGCCATCCCTCTACTCACCCACAAATGCTGTTATTCTCCGGGGACGGTAGACGAACCAGTAAACCCTCGTACTCCTCCGCGTGGGAAACAACTGCCGAGTATTCCTTGGCTCCGTGTCGTTCCCTTCCTAGGCCTCGCCGTTGTCCACCGCCCTGGTTCTCTCGGCGTGGCCTGGTCAACATGGTCAATGAACGACATCCATTGGAAGTGGACTGTACATGGAGAGGCTGACAGCTGGGTCCAAGGCCGTACGCAAGGAAATGCCTCCTTATTACACGCAAAATAATGGTTCCTCCACCTGACAGCTAGGACTCACAGGAAGGGCCTCTGTATTTCGCGATAAAAATGTTCCCCCCCGCTGACAGCTCGGACCCACCAGCTATATCTTCGCACGCAAGGAAGTGCCTCCTTATTACACCCAAAAAAATGAATACCCCCCTGCTAGCTGGGACACACCATATTGTTGGGCTGACTTGTTGGCCTACTAAGTTGATGGGGACAGAGGGCTTTGTCAACTTAGTCAATACTCAAGTGACCGTATGATGTCCATCCAATGACCATAGTGCTTTTTCAACCCCTGGTCTTCTTGCTCCAGCCGCCCAAAGCAGCGCCGGTCGTACCGCCTGCTCCTGCCTCCCGTGGCCGGCTGTGCTACCGCCTGCTCCTCCCTCCCGTGCCCTGTCTCCACGTCGTCCCCTTCCTAGGCCTCGTCGTCGTCCACCATTGTGGTGCTCTCGGCGCGGTGTGGTCAATGTGGTCAACAACCGATTTACATCGGAACAGTACTGTACGTGGAGAGGCTGACAGCTGGGTCCACGACAGCCGCAAGGAAGTGCCTCCTTATTACGCAGAAAATAATTATTCCTCCACTTGACAGTAGGGACCCACCGGGCGGGCCACCATTATTTTGCGAAAAAATCATTTCCCCCTGACTGCTTGGACCGAGCGGACGGGCCACCATACTTCGTGAAAATAACGTTCCCACCACTGTCAGCTCGGACCCACTGGAAGTGCCTCCTTATTACGCACATAAAAATAAATACTCCCCTGGCTAGCTGGGACCCACGTTGGTGGGAGGCTGTCTTGTGGGCTTACTAAGTTGACGGGGATGAAGGGCTTTCTCAACTTAGTTAATATGAACGATTCTAGCTCCAGTGAACGTACGATGTCCATCCAATGACCGTAGTGCTTCTTCAACCTCTGGTCTTCTTGCTCCAGCCTCCCAAAGCTGCGCTTGTCGTGCCACATGTTCCTGCCTCCCTTGTCCGGCTCTGCTGCCGCGGAGGCCTCACAACCCTTACTATTCCCACCGCTGGCCAGGCCCTGCGGCAACTGCAGCCTTAGACCGCAGCCGAACCAGTGAACCCTCGTACTCCTCTCCGCGCGGGTTTCCACTATCGCGTCTTCCCTGGTTCCGCGTTGTCCCTTCCTAGGCCTTGTTGTCATCCACCGCCATCGTGCTCTCCGCCCAGCATGGTCAACGTGGTCAAGGAACAACTTCCATCGGAAGAGTACTGTACGTTGAGAGTATGACAGCTAGGTCCACGGCCACAACCCAGTTTTTTTTGTGATTTGCCAAGTAAGTCGTTTTGTCAGGCCTGTTTGGCTGCAAATCTGTCAAGACGAGGAGAGCTTTCATTCGGCTGGCCGAGAAAATGGCCCATCAGTAATGAGAAATGGGCTGTACATTTTTAAAACACATCAAACCGGTAATTAGTTTCAAATGTTTTTTTTTCATTTCAGGATTTTAAATTACATTAATTTTTATGCGTGGAGACTTTGTTGGATTTTATATTGATATACATTTATTTTTAAAATCAGTTTGAATGCGAGTCGAAATTTCGGGATTAAAAATAGTTCAGACCGCACTGAAATATGCAAAATTTCGTATAATTATTTAGCCGTGGCCACAATATGGGCTGTAATGCTAACAAAAAGAATATGGGCTCCAAAAAAACCTTAAGAATTAGCAAATGGGCTGTAAATTATTAGAAATAATGGCAGATGGGTTGTATGCTGTGTTCCACAGATTTGAGGCTTTCCTAAAAAAAGGTTGACGCACAAGCAGTGATGGTTGGATGTCCATCCAACGACCGTTGTGCTTCTTCAATCTCTGCTCTTCCTGCTCCAGCCGCTCAAACAAGCGCCGGCGGGACTGCCTACTCCCTCCTCCACACGGCCGGATGTGCTGCTGCGCAGGCCTCACCACCCCACCGTACTCCCATCGCTGGCCTAGCGATCCCTCTACTCACTCACACCTATTGTTTTTCTCCAGTGACGGCAGACGAACCAGTAAACCCACGTAGAGTCGTACTCCCCTCGGCGTGGGAAACAACTGCCGAGTTTTCCCTGCCTCCGTGTCGTCCCCTTCCTAGGCCTCGCTGTCGTCCACCGCCGTGGTGCTCTCAGCGCGGCGTGGTCAATGTGGTCAATGACCAACTTCCATCGGAAGAGTACTATGCGTGGAGAGGCTGACAGCTGGGTCCACGGCCGCAAGGAAGTGCCTCCTTATTACGCGCAAAATAATTATGCCTCCACCTGACAGCGGGGACCCACCGGACGGGCCACCGTATTTCGCGAAAAAAACATTTTCCCCTGACTGTTGGGACCCACTAGCTACATCTTCACACGCAAGGAAGTGCGTCCGGGCAAAAAAAAAACGATTCACCCCCTGACTGCTGGGACCCACCATCTACATCTTCGCACGCAAGGAAGTGCGTCCGGGCAAAAAAAAAACAATTCGCCCCCTGACTGTTGGGACCCACCAGCTACATCTTCGCAGGCAAGGAAGTGCCTGACAATCGGGACCCACCTGGTCGAAGCGTACGTAGCGTTGTCATTCTGGTCGCGAACGTGTACGTACATATATACTGGTCGATGTAGAGGCGTGCACGTGTCGTAGTAGAGGCACGCACGTCGCATGTACACGTACGTACAGCGGCCAGGGTGCAAGAAAGGAAATACGACCATGTATGTGTACATACGGGCGGGGTCTCAAACGCCTACTCGCGCATACGTACGGCGAGGGCTCCTGTACATGGCTGGGTCGGAATGGAGAAACAGCGTCGTCGTCGTGTTCAATGGGAGGCAACGGAATGCGTCGTGTTCATGGGGAGGCAATGGAATGCGTCGTGTTCATCGGGAGGCAACGAAACGCGTGGGAGCCAACCGCCTGGGTCAGAACAGAATGCGTGGTCGTGTTCATCAGGAGGGCTTGGACGGAATAGGAGATGGAAACGAGGCCTAGCGTACCGCAGAATGGAGGAAACGGACCTCCTACGTTCGGAACGGGGTCTTGTTGATCGGGAGGGGTGTGGCGTACCACAAAACGGAGGAAACGGACCTCCTACGGTCGAAACGGGGGTCCTATTGATCGGGAGGGGTGTGCCATACCGCAAAACGGACAAAACGGACCTCCTACGGTCGAAACGGGGGTCCTGTTCATCGGGAGGGGTGTGGCGTACCGCAAAATGGGACTCCACGGGATACTGTACCGTCGACCTCCTCCAGCCTCCACGGGCTACCGTCGACCTACTCCAGCCTCCACGGGCTCATGTTCATCCAGCGTCCACCGTGCGCTACTCCACGGGCTACTGTTCAACCACCCCTCCACCGGCTGCTGTTCATCCAGCCCTCCACCGTCTACTGTTCATCTAGCCCTCCACAACACGGGGTCCTGTTCAACCACCCCTCCACGGCCACCCCTCCACTGTCTACTGTTCATCCAGCCCTCCACACCACGGGGTCCTGTTCATCCAAAGGCAATGCCAC